>NC_064547.1:10862347-11163458 GCF_023856365.1 Brienomyrus brachyistius | reverse complement strand
CAGCTGTTTATCATAACTACTACAAGAATTATTCTATACACAGATAGCCCCTCATTAATAAATTTACGTCATGTCCCCTTGTCCGTAATTGAAAACGCACAAAGAAAAGTGAAGTATGAATTGCCGTTAAGCCTACTTCCCCAACAAAGGCGATAATTGCTGGTGAGTCACTGTCAAACACCAACACTGGGCTACAATATCAATAATATTGATTATTCATGATTTCTCCATAGCACAACGGTCTAGTGCTAGACTGACGTCATGAATGCCACTGCACTGGTTTCAACTGTAGCCAAGTGACCTACAAGCAGTCCACTTCATGAATAAAAAGAAAATTCACTTGCAACTCAGTTTTCCTTACTGTCCTGCATTTTAACTTAAAATGCTGTATTCATATCAGTCTAGAGTGGATTTAAAGGGATAGGTTGCTTTTTGTAAGATTAACAGATTGGAATGCACTACAAGTTTTACTTTTGATACTTTTAAATTAAGGGTACCACTAATGCTATTTTTTCATGGATTAATTTATCAACTATTTTACGATTAATCAACCAATCAAAACAATTAACTTTCCTCCAGAAAATCAACTTGACTAATTTATTTTCACGACAACAAACTGTACGTCACTGCAGTGCTTAAGATAACAAAGGATCACTTTGACACCTGTGGGCATATATAAAGTCCCCAAATTCGAAAAGCAGATTGAATCTCTATGATATTTTAGACAGACATACTGTGACTGCCAAAAGTTAGTAATCTGTATAAATTCAGCACATCCTTATGCATTTTAAAATTCAGTTAGTGAGCATGCTACTGTTTTGGTAAATCATGGAAGCAATAAGCACTGCAGTGGCTGAAGTGGCGATACTTTTTGCAAATTGGTCATGTTTTTTTTAGTTAATATAGTTTAAATTTTTTTTCCCAGCTCACGAATTATTCTCTTTTATTTAGTGTCCGATTGTTTGTTTTAGTTTATGATAAAAACACTAGTCCCAAGAAGCCCAAACCACATGAATACACATTCCGGCTTCGTCAATCAACATAAAATAAGCAGAGATTCTAGCCAAAACATTTTCACAAACCCTTATTTAATGGAAATTCTAAGGTAGCAGGCAGGGAGCTTTATAGCTTTAATAATGAGTGTATGTAGCAGTTAGAATGACAAAAGATATTTAAAAGCCTTTTGCCTTTTCTGCCGGTTTATCATCCAGAATAGCGCCTGTGCTTTACCTCTTCAAGTGCTCATGAATAGCACTGTCACAGTGGTATGCCTTTGAATCTTTGAACAATATAAAATCATCATTTGGTTTGATAATTTCAAACCAACTGGGACGTTATAACTATATGAACTCTAATGAATCTCAGTATAAATGCAGTTTCATGCTCCCCGGTCGCCCAAAGGAGGATGGGGTCCCCTTCAGAGTCGAGGTTCCTCTCGAAGTTTCTTCCCACTAGAGGGAGTTTTTCCTTGCCACTGTCGCCTCAGGCTTGCGTGGTGGGGTTCGGGCCGGTTAAATGTAAAGTGCTTTGTGACAATGACTGTTGTTAAAAGTGCTATATAAATAAAATTGAATTGAATTAAATTAATTTGAACTACTACCATAATTATGTAGCGATATTAAAGGAAAACATTTGTTTTAAATCAGCGGTGGCCAATCTTACCCACAAAGGGCCGGTGTGTATGCAGGTTTGTGGGATAACCCTTAGGTCAGCTGGTCAAAACCAGGTGTGAGGACTCTTCGGCCAATCAGTCTTCTAATTAGTAATCTAATAAGGGAGTTGCAGTGAAAACCCGCATACACACCAGCCATTTGCGGATAAGATTGGCCACCCCTTTTTTTAAGTATTGAAGTGACTCAAAGAAAAGTAAAAGTAATTTTACTAAAATCGTGGATTTAAAATATGAATGTCAACCCATCAGCATTGATGTCGTCAACTACACCAACTACTATTTACCCCAAAGCCACCCTAGGTAGGAGGCTGTCTCCAAAACAACTTCATGGTTCAAATCAGCTGTTTATTCAGATAAGCCTTTCTGTACACCTCTGATATATGGGGCTATTATTTTTGCATTGTACTGTTCCTGCTGGCTTTAATGAGTCTGGCTGTTCTCCTCTGACCTCCCTCATTAGCAAGGTGTTTTTGGCAACAGAACATCCACAGACTGCACCATTCTCTACATGAAAATCCCAGGAGGGTGGCTGCTTCTGAGCTCATGGAACAACCACGTCAGACACATACATTTACACTCCTGGTGGCCTATTGAACATGACACACGCATATACTCTGTGTATTTTTGTGTATTCAGCCAGAAGAGTGGGTGTTTGCATTAACAAGCAGATGTGCCTAATAAATTGGTCACTAAGCATAAGTACAATAGGGTGACTCCCTGTGCAAAGCAGGTCACAGGACAATTGACCTGCTCTTTTCTTGTTTAACTATTGTCATAAAAGGCGCTGATTAAATCAGCTACCACAAATTGACATTTTTCCCTTTTTCCCTGACGCTTCTATGCAATATTTCATGAAAGGATTCAGCCATTTCTTTTTTGTTTTTATTAGCTATATAAACTAATATTAGCTATATTACTTATTATGATGACCTGCTGAATAGTTGCTGAAACCAAAACAATAAGAGAATTATGCCTCATTCAGACACAGACATGCAACGCAAACACACACACACACACACACACACACACACAGACACACAGACACACGCATATACTCTGGCACACAGTCGCACACAATACTGCACACTATACACGGTACACATATGGACAGGCACAGACTCACACACAGAGAAAGACACACACATACAAAGACATGGACACAAACAAAGACGGATGCTGATAGAGAGAAACACGACTCCACCACGCATCCCTGCCCCCCTTCTCTGCAATGATGGTCATGGAGCTTGGGGCTGCCCTGCTGCTGGTCATGAGGGCTGCCGCAGGGTCCCATGGGATGACTGTCTCCTCTCGGAGGACAGGAATCATCAGCAATGAAGCAGAGCTGTGGCTGATTCAACAATCACACATCACCAAACGGGGGGGTGGGGGGGGTGGGAGGACCTCTTGGACCACACCCTGAACTATACCACAGACCCTGATCTTATCTGTGGTGGGATATTTTTGCTTGGGACCAAACCCTTCCTACTATTTAAAACAGGAGGCCAGTTGATGGGGCTGCATTTCAGAGGAAGCAAGGCATATTTTAGAAAGAGGGGAAAATAGGATCCTGAACAGGGCTTCCAAGCATTGAGGCTTGAGGACAGGAATGATTCTAAACAGAAAAACTAGGTTAAACCAGAAAGGGGGGGGGGGGCTGTATTCCCCCGATTTTTAAGCCTTAGTCCTCCCACACCTACAACTTCTGCAATTTCTAGAATTATTGGATGGATCATATTGGATGGGTATTTAATAAGTACAGTGGGTTATGCAGTTTTACACTGCATTACAACATCCAACACATTTCACATCTACACTTTCCTTTGCTGTCAGAGTACACTCCTTCACTGTGTCCCCTAAATGCTAGCACGCAACAACCCAAGAATTAAATCTCACTAATCAGCCTAGCTTACTGTGTCATTGTGTTGGCTAAAAATGCACACCTTCGCTAATCAAACTAGCAGTCCTCACGAAGGGTGGCACTTTCTGTGAATCAGTGAATCACATAATGTATATCAGGGGTGTCCAATCCAGCTCCTGAAGAGCTACCACCCTGCAGAGCTTAGGTGCAGCTCTAATTTAACACACCTGATACCGATAGCCAGACCCTTCAGTTATATCTCAATATTAGAGTCAGCTATGTTGAAGTTAAGCTAGTTCTAATACTGAGATATAACTGAAGGGTCTGATTATCTGTATATGTATGTAAAAAAACAAATAAAAATGTTAGCACTTCAGTCTACCTCAAAGCTGAATTTCATTTTGTAAGTTACATCACAGTTTCTCAATTTGTTTACTGAGTTTGAGGTTTTGTAGATATAGGATATAGGTCTAACAGATATATGTTGATCTAAAAGTTTACTTTGATTTTCTACATTTAAGAATACCAAAAAATTTGCATGCATTTGTAACATTTTATTTACCGAGTTCAAGAGTTTCTTCAATGTTTGTTTATTGCATCTTGCCAATGTTAGGTCAGTTTTCATCAAAGATGATGCTTTCTTTGTTTTATGTATATCAAGGTGAGATCGGTGCTTTATCCTTATTTCATTTGTGTCATTTTCATTGTTGCACTGACATTAAAATTACTGCCTGTGTGTCTCGATAAAGTGGCTAAATTCTACATAAGGTGGTTAAATCCAAAAGAAAGTGGTTAAATTCACTAAAATAAAACTAAAATAAAATTTATCATGACACATTTATCAACTATATCACTCAGCCCTAGATACAAGTGTAGGTGAGAAGCTCAGTCCTTACCTTTGGACCCAGGGCACAGAGGTCCAGGGCAACCCCGTCTCTCCCACTGTAGTCGTTTCCCTCACAACACCAACCTGGATTCCTGAACACAGCAGGAAGGGGAAGCCTTCATGAGTAAAACAGCCATTTAAATCTTTTCAGCTGATCCACCAACATCCAGTGAATGTGTCATTAATTACACTGACAAATGACAGCTGGAAAGAGAGCCTGACAGAGGCACGAGCCACAGAAGCACTTCAAGGGCATCATGCTGTATCCATCCATCCATCCATCCATCCATCCATTTTCCAAACCACTTATCCTACTGGGTCGCGGGGGGTCCGGAGCCTATCCCGGAGCAATGGGCACGAGGCAGGGAACAACCCAGGATGGGGGGCCAGCCCATCGCAGGGCACAGTCACACACCATTCACTCACACATGCACACCTATGGGCAATTTAGCAAGTCCAATTAGCCTCAGCATGTTTTTGGACTGTGGGGGGAAACCAGAGTACCCGGAGGAAACCCCACGACAACATGGGGAGAACATGCAAACTCCACACACGTGACCCAGGCGGAGACTTGAACCTGTGTCCCAGACGTGTGAGGCAACAGTGCTAACCACTGCACCACTATGCCACCCCCAATTGACTCACGCTGGAGAGACAAGGTCGAACAAGGAGCTCGTCACAATAACGACGCACTCATGTTCATCATCCAGGTTAGGAATCCAAGTGCAGATCCAATAAAGACAGAGACAGGCCAAAGGTCCAGCATCCAGGGCAGCACTTGCTGCAATCTGAACGACTCAGGGCAAAAGCCTTTGAAGCATAAAGTGAGGCTGAAGTTACTTTTGCGTAGCGAGTAGATAAACGCAGCCACTATTTCTCTGGGAGGATGTATGATTACAGAAAATATGAAACAGGCCTCTCAAAACAATAACAGCAGACAGTGGACACCAGAACCACTGAAATAACAGGATAACTTTTCAAACTAAGTTTAAAAAAGGCGATGGGGAGATGCTTCAGACACATACATCCATACATAATTATAATGATTTGTTAGTTGGACTTAGGCATAAACATTTTGCGCAGTCAGTCAAGCACGAAAATGGACTGTAACTATGACTGTGGCCTGACGTTTAAGGCCGAAAAGGCCTTTCAGATAAAAGGTATTGTTTCCAACAATACTGCACAGACAAAGACTCTCAAAGAGAGGTCCCAGCTGTTTATCTACCGATCAATGTGAAACTTCATACATATTCACAGTCATGATTTACTAGATGCAATTTCAGAAAAAGAGTTGTGGGTTAAATGTATGATATAAGAACAGACTGTACCGCAAAGTGCCAAACCAACAAATACAAAAACAGAAATTGTAGCTACATCATAGGGTGCTTTTCAAAGTACCAGATACCATACATTGGATAAGAAAGTACCAAAAGTATGGTATTCAAGGTGTCGGTTTTCCACTGGCGTGAAAATTGGTATCAGTGCACTGAATTACAGTGCAAGGTGGAGTATTTTGTAATGAATTTGAAAAATGGTTATAGTATATTATAGGGCTGGATGTGCGATATTAATATGAACATCGCATGTTATGCACAAGCAATTCTTACATTGCTAGTCAGCTGGATTAAGATCAGGTTTTTTCTTACTTTCAGTTCTGTGTGGACATTATAGTGCATGGAGTTTAAGTTTCGCTAAAACATCTTTATTTAAAAAAAACTTAGTTTACCTCCGCTGCTTTTATATGAGCGCTGCATGCGTTCTCCGAGTCTTTGTTTTGTAAACACCACAATTACAACAAAATCACACTGTAATATTTTACAAAATTTTAATACCGTGCAGCCGTAATACATTATACAAAATATTATTTCCTGTTATGTTATCCTGATCTTCTTGCATCTGTTCTTCCGACCAGATCGCAGTTAAAGCTTGGGTCTTGGGTTACTTCATTTGTCCATGCATCCATTGTTGTTTATTTATATAATAATATGGTTTCAGAGGCAGGCTATTTGCATAACCAATCAACAAAAAAAAGCACTAAAACGTACCCCAGCTGTTTTGGCACTTATGGTACTGGTAGTCAATGGAAAAGGGAAGGTACCGAAAGTACTGTACAAAAAAAGTACAGTGCTTGGTGCAATGGAAAAGCGGCCATATTAAACACAACTGAGAAAGGCTGGAATGGCCAATATTGTCATGTGAATGGGTATACATACACTTTATTTACTTATTTTATTAACTGACAATACCTCACCCCTTCATCAGAAGAAAGTCGATTCCTGCTTAGAAACATTCCACTCAGCAACTTGCAGCAGCTCTTATCCAAGACAGGACAAAAGGCAACATGCCTCATCAAAGCTGTGATCCAGCTTGGTAACAATAAGTATGACCTAATGGCGGCAGCAATAATTCACGGAAAACCTCTGGAGGAAAAGTGGTTTGTCAGAGCAGTACTTTCAGCTCAATACACTTTCCTTATCACTTCCTAGTCCATTATAACAAGGCCTTTTGTTCCCAAAACTCTATGTCACTCCAACTGTCGGCACTAGTCCAAAACGCCACTCTGGGGTCTTGGGTTTATCCCGCCCCTGATCTTTAACCCCCCCCGAGGATCTTTGTCCTCGTAAGTGATTTCATGCTGGAGGGTTATGTTTACTGTTAAAGAATGTAAGTAGCATTTAGCAAAACCATTTAAAATAATAACCACAGGAAACAGAAATAGGCAAGACTGTTACTTGAGATTTTCAGTGATAAAATGTAAAATTTCATCTAATACCTAAAATCCAGTATTTAACACATTTTCTGGTAGCACTTCAGTCATGTGCATGTGACACGACTTAAAAAAAATTATAAAATAAAAAAAGCCCTGTCAGATTTCCCACTTTGTGCTACATAAGCAGTCTGGGATATTATCCATTAATCTACCACATGAGACCAAGTACACCAGCCGGAGCTCAATCAGAGTATGAAGAAAGACTAGATAAAAAAGGGGAAATACAAAAACTCTAGAAAAGTTGCTCTTAAACTCGACCCTCGGGACCCACTGCCCGGCTTGTAATAAAGACAATAAACTAATCAACACATTTCAAGTATGACATGCATATTTCCTAACAAAAAAATCGATCAGTCTCAAAACTCTCAAAAAAAAAACCTGACATATTGCAAGCAGTCTTGTGATTTGCATGAGAAGAATTGGTGAATTCCTTTTGAGAATGACAAAGCTCAGCCAATTTCCTGACCACATGTATGCATTTGCTGTGACAATGCTTTCAGAAGCATCAGTTGAAACCATCTTGGAAGTTACCCTCACCGCACGGGTGGCTTTTAAATCATTATTTTGTCCGACAGCAAGGTACAAGTTATTGGGATGGATGAACAGATGTCTGCCTGATTTGACTTAGGATGGCGATCCGAGACAACAAACAAAAGCTGAAGACAAAATAATCAGCAGCTAAGACCTTCATAAATGGCAACATGTTTTATGTCATGTTTGAGAAAAGTCTCACTTTGAAAGACCACAGAGGGGGATAAGGGGTGGAAGAATGTGCGATGTGTTTAAGAACAACAAACCAGAACATATCAGGACACACCGAGTAGAAATGATAATGAAGCCAAATGTCCCATTGACCCAAACGCATTTCATACAAGATGTATCGACCACAGGAAAAAGGAAGAACCCTTTGCCAATAAGACAAGAGGTTCCAAATAAATTCAGAAATATCTACCAGGAAAGGCCCAAGGCTGATTGTGCAATTTGGATCCTGCAGAGAGTCCTGTGTCCAGCACCACCGTGACTCAATGGTACATACAGGTCTTTGCCAATATGAATCATAATCCACAACCCTGTCAGACATCAGCCAAGACCCTGGAAGGTTGCATTAAGCTTCAAAATGAGATCACAAACTAAGTATCTGCTGTGAATCTCAAATTTTAATTTGGCGTGATTTAACAAGACTTCTGCAGAGATACACTGACACCATCATTGATCATTGTACAATGTCTGTGAAAGACAGAAGGAAACTAAAATAGCCTATTGGTTAACAACTGTCTCTAGCTGACAGACGACCGTTTAAGTACACTGAGGATGTCTCCTAGCTCTCACGGTACTGGTAACGTGACCTGCGGTCTTGAGGACCTGAGAAGCTCTGGTTGCAAAACCAGTCTAAAAATGCTTGTCTGCCTAGGACCTTGATCGTAACAGTCTTCAAAATAAGCAAAACAAAATTTGTTAGCAGTGTTGCGTATCGACCGAGTTCACCTACAAAAATCAGTTACAAGAGCTCTGTCCCTCTTATTTCATGGTTCATTGTTAATGCAAACAGCAGCGTGGACTCTTGGCTGGAGCGTGGCTTTCTGCTTCACGTCGTCGCCCCACATTTCACAGCCGTTGCTATTTTGAAAAAAGAACATTTCATCATGCTTCATCTCAGGCTGAGGGAGGTCTTGGCCTTGTTGGAGGTAACCCACAGGCAGCCCACCCGGGGACCTGACTGGTGAGGCACCTCACATCGTGTGGGGACTTTTCTCACCCGGACTCTGAACAGCAGACGTTCTGTAGCAGGTCACTGCCTTTGAGCGGATATGTGAAAAGAAGCCCAGGCAAAGGCTCACAGCCTCGGGAAGGTGGGCTCCCGCCCCACAAAACAGTCCAAGGGCCTCTAAAACTACCAATAAGCCTAGAAAAAGGTAAAGAGTTCAAAATGGGCAACCTATAGCCTAATATTACCTGGCAGAAGGTAAGCATAAACACTTAAGTGCTGATAGCACGCTAAATATTTCTGAAATAAAGAGTACTTGCATCACTTATTCCCCCATTAGCCATTGACCTTACTGACGAGGGTTTGCCCTTCCTCTTCACAGCAATCTGTGACTCAGCTGCATATGCTTCTTCTAATTATAGGTGGATTATGGCCAGTACAGCTCCAATGATAAACCAATGAGGCACAGTCACAGGTACGACAGCAGAAATCTCAGCATGATAGAAACCATTATGGAAGGCAGTTTTGCTCAGGTCCTAGTAATCTAGATAACCTAAGTTTAGGCTTTAGGCTAACATTACTGTGTGGAGTATGGTGTTGGGTACTGTGCCAAGCATTTCTCACTGACAGTACAGTGTCAAAAATGATTTTTTTTTTCTCTAAATAAAATTTTTAACTTTTCTTGAATTTATAAGAATTATACAGGCAATTCACCTTCATGATAAAATAATGAATAAAAAATGTTAGTTCGCATAAATATTGAAGTCAACGCTAATAAATAAGATACGAGTATTTAAAAGAATTATCAGTAAAATAATTTAAAAAATCTGTCTGTTATAGTCAAGAGGTAAGAACTAATTTAATGAAAACTGTATAAAAAGAATACTTACTGCCTTCTTGTTGTGAGTTTGTTGCTCATACTGTTGCTTAATACCATGGCTAATACTAGTAGGTATACTTCACGGGAAAATCATCCAAATCAGACTTGGAGAAAAGAACAGTGTGGCAGAAAATATTGCTGGACATGAATGATAATGCATTTTCAAGACAAGATCGTTGTTTTGCATGATTTAGCTCTAAGGTTAGAATGTTTATGTGGTTAAGCTATTTTTGATAGATTATTAACAGCTTGTTATTTCAACTGTCCTAGCACATCAGCCCAGGCACCGGGCAAGAGTCAAATATCACTCCTTCAAACAAAGAAAGAGGTGCTCATCTGTTCATACTTCCATGTAAAGTGGTCCCAAAGTTCAAGGAGAAGTTAATATTTAAGTCTCAAACATAGTCTTACATAAGTTACATACCTACTAGGTTGAATACCTACTAACTGAAGTACGAATGACAAGTGAGACAACTAAACACTGAAGGATATGCGTCCCAACAAATGTTAATTTCAAGCTTAAGAAGTCGGTCTGAAAGAAATAACCCCCCACCCCTTAGCTCTGAGTTACTTATGAGAGCTGTCTCTGGACAATTCTCATTTGAGGTTTCCAGGTTTAAGAACTGTCGAAACCCCCTGAGCCAAAGTACAATTCAAATCAATATCCCATAAATAGAGAGATTAAATCATCAAAAACTAAAAAAATACCTGGACAACTAAACTCAAAGTCTCACATAAACAATTTAAGCTGATATTCTGAACAAACTTCCATCCAAGCATTAACAATGGTTCATCGGGACAATACTCATTTACCCAGGAGGATCTCACAAAATCTTTCAACTTTTCAAAGTAGATATGTGCAAAAAACAACATGAAATATAAAAGAACAAATAAATACTTAGTGTATAATCAAAGTGTCTAAGAATACACAAGGTTTCGGATATCAGATAGACAGTGTTACCCTTGATTACTTCTGATATCTTACAGTGACCCAGTGAGAATGGCAGCTGATCTCACCCTCTGGCATCTACAATTACACAGATGAACATGCTTCCCTGTAGGGCCGGATACGTTTCAACAAAGGTAATGCAAAAGCACCACAGGCTTTTCGAACTCCATACATGTCCCCTGTCCTGTAACAGTTACAGAAACTAGGACAGACCAAGCATTGCATCAATCTGACTCATTTCCTTTAATTTATTTTGCCTGTGATAAGCATAAGTCTTATGGCTCAGATGGTAGTATTTATACTTTGAGTCCGCAGCTTCCTACATCTTTTGTTTAAAAGCGTAAAATGCATTAATTATATGTGCATGGTTAGCGGACACAAGTAATCTGGCAAACATTTCTTGACCTTAATAAACACTAGAGCAAACTAATAATTATTCTGGCAAGTAAAGAAATGAATCCCATCCGAAAAGACGAAATAACAATCGCTCATTGTCATTAGACGAAAAATAAAAGGCACACACACCCAAACGACTTCACTTAATATGTCAAGGGATTAATTTCGGACTCGTTTGCTTTTGAACTTGCTACATTCTATAAGCACTTACTCAGTAGAGTATCACAGTGATCCTGTAGGCTCTCATGATAAGCTTAGGGTAGGGAACACCCTGGATGGGACATCAGGCCATCACAGGGCTCACACACAACTTAGAAAGACTAATTAAGCTAAATACATGTTTTCACACTACAACAGAAAGTCAGAGTACCTTGAGGAAATCCATGCAAACATCAAGAAAACACACAGATTCCAGAAAGGGGGACGGGATTCAAAACACCTCAGCTGGGAAGGTTTCAGGCTACAGAACAACCGTGTGTGAACCATTGGCACCACAACTAAATACAAGTAATTAAATCTGGTAGAGCACCACTTACAACTCTGACTTTATGATAAAAAAATATTCATATTTGGCTAAGTAAAAAAAAAAACAACACCCAGAAGCCGAGTAACAGACAAAACATCAGACTTACAAAGGTGCTCAAAATAAGTTCAAGTTCAATGGAAAAGACAGCCAGCAAACACACATGTTCTGGCTCAAACAGAAGATGAGCATGCCAATATGTGTAACAATGTAAGATGAGCACAGAACAACAGCAACAAAATTTAGTCATCTCCAAATCCTGATTTGATTTGATTCTATTATGCATGCAAAATTGCATATGAGTTAAGAGAATATTGTAGGGACACCCCTGTCCCCAATCTATATAATAATAATAATAGTAGTAGTAGTAGTAGTAGTAATAGTTATACTTATTATTGTTGTTGTTATTATTTGATACGTTATTGATCCATCTGGGGAAATTCTATTTACGCCTCCCCCAACTTGCTCTCGGTAGGTGAGTCAATAAGCAGAATAAACTCCACGTGTAGAGTCAGCAGACTCGTAGTTCAAGGAAGGATACAGACACTCATCAAAAACCTAAAGATGTTGTAAGAAGCCTACGAAACGGCTATGGATGAACGGTAATTTACAGTAACCACGGATCAGACAGGTGGTCAGCCAGGTGAACAGCCAGGGAACCGGTGAATCCACAGAGCATACCCTCACTATAACATCCATATGAAAATCTGCAAAGGAACCTGTAAATCCACACAGCATACAAAAGCCATATTAAAACTGCACTAAGGGCAGAGAAGACCCTGCCAGCGCGTGTTGCTTCCGAAAAGCAGAAGTATGAAAGACGTGAAGCCCTTCTGAGAAGCCAGCCAGATGCGCTCAGGACATACTGGGTGCTGGGGGGATGTCACCTATTCGGGCATTACAACAGCATGGCGATGCCAAAAACGGCAATGATACCCAGGCGGCATCCCGGTTTGATAACCACCTAAACAGTCTTTGTTAGATGCCAATGCTATCCAGGCCAAACCGGTTACGGCACGCAGCACATCAAGGAGACACTACACGGCATACTGGTAAAGATAACACGTTGCCAGAACAAACAATTAAATGAAAAAGGGTTTACAAATTAGAATTTATAAAAACAAAGTAACAAGCTAAGCTTCGTACGATCCTTTGTTTCGCCCACATCCCAAAGAAGTTGCGAGAGACACACAACATGCATGGCCGATAAGCGGGCACCTCAGACATACCCAGCGACCACAGAATCTAAAAGACACGCACTCACCCAGAACCACCCGGACTTTTAAGTATCACCTCAGAGTCATAATGTGACCGAAAGGGCTGTCGGCGGTGTTGTTCTAAAACAAGAAGGCAGACTTCGCTTCAATGGGAAACACACTGCGTGGTGGTACGCGATAATGACAGCTCTGCGCGGCAGGAGATCGGACTACTGCCCAGGGCCACCGAGGCTGAGACCGGAAAGCGGGGCAGATCACCGGATGTGGCGTCACGCCGCTGATGAGTAGCGAGCGCGTGGTGCTGATCTGCTCCTCTGTTCGTGTGATGGCGGCTGTAGTGTTAAACTGCAGCGGAACTGTGATGAATGTGTAGAAGTGTAGCATTACGAATTTCATTTGGAAGTTACAAGTGGGTATAGAAAATGAATGGATGGAAATGCAAAATCATGTACAGGGTTTGCAAGATTTAACAAGTAATTGACAACTGTGTCCTGTAATATGGCGAAAAGGAAATAATGATTTGTTAAACCTTTTGCATCTTAATTCTTAACTATATTCAAGCTTCGTTTCAGACAGGGCCATATTTAGAACTTATAACATTTATTGTTATGGGTATGTTTATTCAGGCTGTGAGTGTGGGTTTATAGCGGATAACTCCCAGACTATGATAACTTGTTAAATTGGTTTAATATTAACCCAGGAAGGATATATTGGTGTTCAGCACAATATCGATGTTTGCTAGTCACAAGCAGGAACTTAGTCACCCTCAAGACAATATTAAGAATGACTAACTCAACTATATGCTCATGTTATAGTTTCCCTTAAAACAACATAAAAGCAACTTAAACCAACCTACATGAAATGTTTACTGTGATAAAGTGTAATGTACAGCCACGATTCATATTTAGAGGCCACACCTAATACCATCACCCTTAATTGCTTAGAAGAAGTTTTATCAAAAAGGGTGTAACAATCTGATTAATCCAATGGGATGTTACAATATCTATAGACTTATATGTGTGTTTTATTTCAGTAATCAGCTAAAATATGCCCAATAAGGAAGATCAGAGACCAGACCTAAAGCAAATGGCAGTAGGCACGAAGGAGTCCTTGAAGTACTCAATCATGCATCTTAGGTAGGTGCACTAAATTAATGCCCTTAAACTGAATGAGGTCTCTGTCGAGGGGATAGAGCTCATTGTTCCGAAAGCAACACACAATTCTTCTTTCCACCACTGGTTTCAAGGAATCAAGACTTAGTCCTATGACAGAGCTAGCTTTCCTCAAGTGTTACCTCAACCAAGCAAGATCCTTCAACATGATGTTACCCCCCAGTAAACAGCAATGAAGAAAACAACAATTGTAATGATAAACTGCAGAACAGGTTCCTTTATAGATTCCCTCCTTGTTGTCTTGTCGGTTCAGCCTGTCATTGATGTACATGCTGAGGTGCTTATAGGACTGTACACCTCTACAATCTCTTCAGATGGTGACAGCAGACAGCAATTCCATTTTCCACCTGAAGTCCGCCAGCTGTTGTCTTTCTGATTTTGAGTCGCATGTGGTTCTTCTTAAAGAACCCAACAAAACTCTTCACCATTCGTACTCCTTTTCTTTCCTTCACTGATATATCCCACAAATGCAGTGGCAGTGTGGGTGTGATGGTCCCCTTCGGTGCTATTTGTGCCTCTATGCCTTGTCAGATCTTGGAGCAATAAAACAGGTTTAGCTAACACCTTGAATCCAGTTGTGAGAAATCTCAACTGTAATGCTTTGCGAAATAAAAATTTGCTGCAGTAACTCAGATATTCTTTCATTTTTCAGCAATTGTATCTGCAGTGTTTGCAGGCTGTAAGTGTGCATTTCCACCTACGTTTGATACAATATAGTTGTTGGCTCAGATACTTGTCTTTGAGTGCACAGAAGACTACTTTGCCTCATCATATAAGTTATAAAGCACAAACAACAGATTTGGAAGCCTACCATATTTGTTAGTGTTCAAGAAAGCAGGCATAGGGATCACATCCTGCTGTTCTGTAATGCTCTGCTGTTTTTAAGGGATCTTGCATCTAGATAATTCCTTGGGGTATTAAACAGATTAAATCGTCCTAGTTCATCTGAGTGAATGTTGAAGGATCTCTCTGTGAGCCTGCTCTAGGCAATGCTGTAATCTTGGCAGCACTAGGAATGCAATGGTGCCCAAGCTAAGACAGTAACAGCAGACTACCACATCCCATTCTCAGACAAGCTCAAAGACTCCAAATCAGCCCCAACAGCACAAGCTGGCTTCTCTTGCATCTGCTGCACATGAAATTTGGCTGGTCATTCAGATATTCTGTGCACTTTGTTTGCATGTAACAGCTCTCTGTCACTGGGACTAGTCACATGGTGCTCATTCAGACTGATGTGCCCGAACTGACCACACATACACAACACTGGAAAAATCACAATTTAAATAATATGCAATGTCTCTATCCCCTTACCAGATGCATCTGCTTATCCCATGAAGTAGGTGTGCCCTGGTGTTATTATAGTATTTTTTATTTTAGCTTTTATTTTTATATTATTTTCAATGTTCATTTGAAATCCAATTCAATTTAGCTAGTTTTCAGTGTGGTTTTGTTGGTTTTTATTTTAAAAAATAGCTCTATTTAGTTTCAGTTTTGGTTTTTTTATTATTACGGATAGACTGAAAGTTTTTAGATCTGTAATCTGTACAGCATCCTATATGAATACATAGTACATTGTACTAAAGTCATCAAAAATGGCAAAGTGTACTCCGGGCATTACTGATGGTCATTAAAGATAAACAAATCATTACTTCAGCTGATTAGTATTAAAATAAAGTAACATAAAGCTTTCGATGTTTGCTCTTATTATTCAAATAATGGCAAAATGTGCTGTATAGTTTTAGTTTAGTTGTACTTTTTTATTTTTCATATCTTATTTCAGTTTATGAAAATATTTTCAGTAGTTTTATTCTCCGTTAATGATAAATACCCTGGTGTTCCCTTGATGTGCAATTTGGCAAGAGCAGTATTACCATCTACTGTCACAGCTAGAAGAACACATGACTTGAGGGCTGGCGTTTTGGGTAAAACAAAAAGGGTTTTATCTGAACACATCTAAACAAAGAGGGACTGGAAATAAATAGGACCACAAGGGATCAAAAATGAGAAGGCTGGGCACGGGAAGAACATGAGCTGACACGTGAAGCAATGTTAATGACCGGACTAGCAAGGATAAGACAAACTGGTGCTTAAATATATAGACCGACATGAGGCAACAAGCATCAGATGTGGCCCATCAGGGCCAGGTGAGGGAGGAAACAGGATCGTCAGGCAGATGCTGTGGGCAGGAAATACCCTTCCCCGAAGCGTGCCCTACAGGCTTGAGGGATGAACAACAGGGTGGACACACAAGGAACAGGCAGGACACTAGACAGGAGAGGGCATGGCAGGGCCGAGAGGGCACCTGGGACAGACACCACAAAAGGTCAGAGGGACAGAACAACAGGACAGGCAGGGGTCAGACCAAGGACCAACAGGACAACAGGTGAGACCCATGGACAAAATCACTCATAGACGAAGCACACCAGACACTGGAAGTGATCAGGTATTGGGGACAATCAGTGGGGACCTGAGAGCAGAAGAAACCGAGACAAAGAAAAACATTACAGGCCATACCAAACAGGGCAGACAAGTAGAGAGGCAACAGAAAGAAGTCGGAACAGAAGAGGGAACCACTGAGAACACAGGACGGGCAAAAACAAAGGCAGGAGAGGACACTGGGACAGAGGCACAATAACTGAAAACTAGGGCAATCATTTGGATCATAGGAAGCTGGGCGACGACTCTGGGATGCGGATCCTCCGGGGCGCCCTTACTGGCAAGGCGGAGCCGGACTGGAGGGCATAGAAGGGGCAGTGGAACCAGAGGGGGTCAAGGGCATTGTCAGGCATTGGTCAAAGTCGGGCATTGGTGAGGTGCTGACCTGGCTGCAGTCAGCAGGGTATGAGGAGGACAAAGTGGGTGTCTGGGAAATGAGTGGAGACAAGGAGGGTACCAGTGGGACACCAGTAGACTGGGCTGGATCCAGTGGGAAACTAGGAGACTGGGCTGGAACCAGTGGGACATCATGAGACGGGGCAAGGCCGAGACACCTGGAGGCAAGCAAGACACAGCCGGGACATCTGAGTGAGTCAACAACTGCTGCAATGCCAGGTGCATGAGATGTAGCCCTTCTTAGGCTGGGAGCCTGGGGTGTGAGCTGAGTGGTACTTTCTAGGGTAGCTCTGTAGCCCTCATATCCCCCATACAGTGTCAAACCTTCTCTGCCGCCTGGGGATCCAAGTCTGGAGTGAACCCCACTAGCATCTCCCCGACCCACACAAAGTCAAAACACAAGGCAAAAGACTGCAAAGTCAAAATGGACAGTGCCCTAATTATAGCTCTGCATACATATATCAGTGGGAGCACTGCCCTGCTTTCCTTGTTGTCACCATTGGTCCCCATGGAGCAGATCCCTATGCCTCCTATCCTCCCTACCTTCACTTGTATTAATATTGAAGGAAGATGACAAATACAGTGAAGAAAATGTCTGCAATGCTGCACGTTGCACTTTTACGTGTGCAGAGTACTGTCACTGTGCAACCGAGCTGTTTATGATTAATGACGAAATTATCTCCAACTGGCGTAGCAATGAATAACTCTAGTTCGACTTGCATGTAAGTAGATCTCTGTAAGCAGTTTTGCTACATCTTATATACAGATGAGGTTCCCTTCTTGCTGCAGGGTTCCATAGTGATCTGCTACCTTCAAGCTATGCTAATGGTTATCTTTAAGTGTCCCTGCACAAGGACAATGGGTACATGCCTTTAGATGTTGTCTCATTCCATTAATATCATCAGGGTACAGCCAGGCACTCTGCCTTCCAACGAATATCAACAATACTGCATGAACCAGCCCTAAAGACATTAATCATTTATTAGGCCGATAGTGGAGCCATGTGCAGAATAGCTCAGGGCTGTGCCAGACATCCACAGCTTTCACTTCCTGATCAGCATGAAGGAGAGTCCTCTTTGCTTCCTACCTAAAAATCACAGTGTTGCAGGCACAGACTGATGGTTGTCAACAGTAAGTAAACTGACATCACCTCAACATTCACAGCTGTCAGTGAAAAGGAGCTATTTTTATGGGTGATGCATGCTAGATTGTGCGACTAACCCTGTTCAGGATTAGCACAAAAAACAATAAGACTTTGTGAGCGAAGCACTCCTTCATGCTTGTGTTGCGTCATGTGACTCGTGACAGCCTAATGACAAATTATCCAAGCCTCGCGGGACTCCTTTGCAACCAGTACTCCTTCCAGAGAGAGCTAGGTTTATGTATAATAGCATCATTAAAAACAACCATCCCTCGGTCCCTTTTCTATAACCACTTGTCCTACACAGGACTGAAGAGGAGTCTGGAGCCTGTCCCGGAGGCTATGGGCTCAAACCAAGGAACAACCTAGGTCAGGGCACCGGGTTGGGTTATCAGGTTATCAGGGTTATTGGGTTATCTGATGGGTTTTCAGAGGGCACGCACACACACACACACACACACACACACACACACACACACACACACACACACACACACACACACACACACACACACACACACACACACAACATTCACTTACCCATACACATCTATGGGCAATTTGCTAACTCCAATTTGCTGTTAACAGTTACTTGTAATTATTCCAGTGCAGAAGCTGATTTCTAACTATAAAAGATGCTTTTAGAATGACAACAATGTGTTCCTTGGACAGCGCTGTCACCCCCCCTCCCTGCATCTAATCCTTACTCCTCCCACACCCCCAACCTCTACAATTTCTAGAATTACAAATGGCCTAAGTTCTAGTCGTGACGCTCAACTCTTAAACTACACATTTATTGCACATTCCATCTACTAGCCACTCTGCACAATTTTCACAATCTTTTCTTCCTGTTAGGTAGTTAACTGTATTTCTTTTTGTATGTCTAAATGTCCTTGTCCTAAAATGTCATTTATATGTCTACATACGTAAATCCACTTCATTACACTATGACCAACAGTATAACAGTATGAACCATAACAGACAACAATGGTATGAATTAAGAAATTACCATGTAAACTCAGACAGACACACACAGAATATTACAGACCTCATTGTGATTTTCTTCTGAGATCAAATGTCACTTATACCTAGATTATTTCTGACTGAAATATTTCTGACTGGTAGGCTTCACCCACCCACAATAGATTTCACTGAACCAAAATTCCACAGTAAACCAAATATATTACCATAATACTGTTTAAACCTACTCTACACACTCTCCCTGTTTCTCCAAAATATCTTTATTCAAAGTCTAACTTTAATTCCCCGGCAATAAATTTTAGAGTTCCCCACAATTCATTTTGCCAACTGGCTACCACACTGCTACTGTAGCAATAAAATTTTCTAAGCAGGGAGGCTCAGGTCAGGTTGGGGAGCATGCACTGGTACAGTGCGTTGCTATACCCAGCACACAACGAAACACCTCGGGATCCAGGATGGTGACTCCCCAGGCAGACACATGCTCCAGTCTCATCCCCCTAAAGTATCTTTTTTGCTCTCCAGGGCAGTGTTGGGAATAACGGCTCTTTGAAGGGAGCCGGATTTTATGGCTCTGATCTTAGCTCTTTTTTACTTAGAGGCTGAGGGTTACTAGGTTTAATCTATGAAGTATCACTAAGATAACGATAGGGTAAGTTTTGGATCAGAGTTAGACTTAGTGTCACGTCCTGCCCACCATGTCTGCCTGACCCTCCTGTTTCCTCCCTCACTTGGTCCTGATGAGCCACAACTGATGCATGTTGCTCCACATTAGTCTATGTATTTAAATGCATGTTTCTCTTGTCCTTGCAAGTCTGGTAATTAACGTCACTCCTCCAATTAACTCATGTCCTTCCTCATTATGGTCCTCTAATTTTGATCTATTGCAGTCTAATTATTCCCAGTCTGTTTGTTTAGCTTCAATTCAATAAAACCCCTTTTGTCCCATCAAAACACCAGCCCTCGAGTCCTTTGTCCCTCATAAGGTGACACTTAGACATCCCAGCAATACAATTTCAGTTTGCATGTGTTGACTAGGGTGGTGCAGTGGTTAGCACTGTTGCCTCACACCTCTGGGACCCGGGTTCGAGTCTCCGCCTGGGTCACGTGTGTGTGGAGTTTGCATGTTCTCCCCATGTCGTCGTGGGGTTTCCTCCGGGTACTCCGGTTTCCCCCCACAGTCCAAAAACATGCTGAGGCTAATTGGACTTGCTAAATTGCCCGTAGGAATGCATGTGAGAGTAAATGGTGTGTGAGTGTGCCCTGCGATGGGCTGGCCCCCCATCCTGGGTTGTTCCCAGCCTCGTGCCCATTGCTTCCGGGATAGGCTCCGGACCCCCTGTGACCCAGTAGGATAAGCGGTTTGGAAAATGGATGGATGGATGGATGTGTTGACTAGGTTTAGCAGCACTAAATTTATTGTATTTAATGTATTACCAGACCTAATGTCAATACCCTGCACTCTAAGCATTATAAAAGATGAAGCCATATCTTCTTGCTTTGTCAGTGAATTTACCCTCTGTATGAAATGTGTTATGTAAATAAAGACATTGCCTTGCCTTGAATGCAATTCATGTAACAAAAACATTTTTTGACACAATATCTGCCCATTCTGCCTTCAGGAAACGTAACGCAACAATGTTTGACTATTGTGACTGACTTCTTCTCATTGTTCACGTAAAGGAGAGTGGAGTGTCTTTAGGGCATGCAGTGAAATTTGGGTAAAATGATTAAAAGAGCATCTGTCAAGTATTCCTGTTGTTTATACCAAAGAGCCATCCATCCATTTTCCAACCTGCTTATCCTACTGGGTCACAGGGAGTCCGGAGCTTATCCCAGAAGCATTTGGCACGAGGCAGGGAACAACCCAGGATGGGGTTACATCGCAGGGCACACTCACACACAAGTCACTCACACATGCACAACTATGGGCAATTTAGCAAGTTCAATTAGCCTCAGCATGTTTTTGGACTGTGGGGGGAAACCGGAGTACCCGGAGGAAACCCCACAACGACATGGGGAGAACATGCAAACTCCACACACATGTAACATAGGCGGAGACTCGGTTGTTTGTGACAATTCTCTCATTTCAATCTTTCGTGGTCCAGTTTATTGCCAGTCTCTGTTTATATAGCTTCAGTTCACTAAAACCCCTTTTGTTCAATCAATCAGCTGCAGGAGGAGGAAGTGGGCTGTTCCCTTGGCTGCCACCTTGCCTGCCCTGGTGCTTCCAGGGCCATGCCCATGAGAAACCATAACTTGTCCTGAGATGCTTGAGCCCATCCTCTCCTCCGCTGCGCCCCTAGGAGCCAAGCTCCGGGCTCACAACCCAGAGAGGGTTGCTTTTCCTACACTTCTGGCTCCTGACCATTCCACCTGCACTGCAGACTCCCAGCCTTGATAGGGCCACTTCACCCGCGTCCCAGGCTCTGGGCAGAGAAAGGGCCGCTCTGCTTGCCCTCCAGGCTCCTGACCCAGAGACAGCCCTTCCACCCGCGTCCCAGGCTCCCGGCCCAAGAAAGGCCACCTCGCACACGCCTGGCCCCATGGCAGCCGTGCCACCAGAACTTGACTCAGGTGTCCCCAGCTACTCCCTGCTCACCTCCAGGTGACCTGGCCTTGCCCCACTCACCTCCAGGTGTCTCAACCTCACCCTGTTTCTTCATGTCCCGCCAACTCCTAAGGTACTATTAGGTTACTATTTTTACTTATATTATTTGTTATGTTGGTAACATTTCTTACTTCTAATGTACAGTATTTGTCCAGTTGCATACAGACCGATTTTATGCTCCGTTCCATCTAAACTGAGAAATCAGAATTCCTAAGTTACTAGTCAGAATTTTCAACTGGAACGCTCCCTGAAGTCAGAGTTCCAACTCAGAAACCAAAGTATGCCCAAACCTTTAGAATTCCTCACCCAAAGTGAAAGATTTAGTTATGTACCGCTTATTAACACTTATGTCTTATTTGTGTCTAATTAAATCGGTCGTACACACAGTACTGTCCAAATACTATCCGTAGACATGCTGCTACAGTGTTTGTATGTGTAAAATACTGTGTAATGTGTTGTTATCAACTATATTGCTAACAATGGCGAACAGCAAACCTAGATAGAACTGGTGTTGTTAAATGGTTTTCAGACTTATTTTACCGAACACTCTTAACTCAGTGTAACGTCATTCATAGCTCCAATTTCTGACTTTCAAGGTAAATGGAATGCAGCATGACGTGTGCGAGTCTGGAATGGTGCTACCATGCCTAAGCAAGCATGTACAGACACCTTTCCAGCACCATCTCAATTTAAATCAGTCACCATCTCAATTTACATCTAGTTTAGGCATACTTTGGATTCTATAAAGTGAACTGATACCTAAACATGAGTTTGTATGTCTGCTTCGGCTCATAGTTCGGTACAATTTCGGTACAGCACGGAAACAGAAATAGTTTTGAAATTGGTTTATTAATATAACCGCAAGCACAATTAGGAACATTTGTAAACCAAACATATGGCATTGGTTCTGCCTCTCTGTCTGAATAACAAAACTTAAAAGATGCTCATTTTGACAGTAAAAATAAATATGGAAAATAAATGAAAAGCTCAAAACTAAATCCCATGTTATCTGCTACAAAATATGGTTGCTTATCAGTAATGATAAGCACCCCTATAGACTTATGTTTTTTTTCTTTTTTGTCTGAATTTCCTGGCAAAGACAGGTAGACTAACTCGCAGAGGACGTTTATACCTCACTCCAGTCATATATACATTTGTATGACATCATCTCAAATGAGTTACCACGTTGGATGTGTTTCAAACAACATATCCAAATTTGGGGCGTACTTTGCTCATTATCATATTTCTGATTAACAATAAATGAATATGAAAATCTAAATTTGTTTTACAATCCATTACAATAACAGCAGTAAACTCATATTTTGTGCATTAGATTCGTCTGTGTGTTTGTAGATTTAGTTTTGCCTATAGTGACTTGGACTTGGACCTAGACTTGAGCAATGAGGATTTGCGTGTAGACGCAATCATTCGTGACTTGTGACCTTACATAGACTTGGAATAGATACCATTAAAGCACCTATTTTAAAGGCTAAAGGGAGTCCCTCTGTAAGAAAAACAGAGATGTTGCATGCACCCTGGCCTTCCGCTTTGTCCTGCCCATCTTTATGAATGACTGTGTAGTTTGTGAAACGTACACAGAACTGCCTGCAGCTGTTACAATCTGAGTGGTGTGTGGCTCTGCAAGTCCGGTTCTGTGCCACCATTGGGCTCTTGTGCACGGCCCTTAACTTTAATTTCCCTAAAAACGAAACTTTAGTTTAGTTTGACCCTGCTTTCTCTGATTGCCATGCGTACATTACTTTGGACAAAAACATTTACTAAATGAAAAAAATATGCTGTGATAGCAAAGCGGGCTACGGGCTGACATATTCCTCAATGGCCACCTCATCCAAGATACCTTGAAATGATGTCCTTAATTATGGAACTGAACAGCATGAGCAGTTTCTTTGTCAAATTATGTGGGCCTGTGATAATGTGCAAAATGTAAGCCAGGTCATGACAGTGCCTTCATTTCATTTTGTGCATGCATCTTGCTAGATGGGGGGAGAGTCCTGACACCCTAGAGCAGGAGGAATTTAGGTCATTAATTCTGCCATCAACTCATGATATAAAAATCATATTTTTGTCCAGGCACACAGCCCATGTGACATGTTTGTAGAGCTGATACCCATCTTGCTTTCCTTTGCTTGCCCCCTTCTCTGTTAAACCCCAAATGGCTGTTGTACGTGTTTCTTACCTCCGTGCCTCAACCGTATCATGTGATGGGAAAAGTTATATCAATCAAAATGGAAGATGTGTCAAGCTATTTCACGTAGAAATGTAGTAAAAAGGTACACTTTGTGATACACACAATCTACCAAAATATCTTATGTATTTGATATGCATAAACCGGTGGCAAATTGAAAGAAACATAGATTCTGACCGTGAATACGATGTGATGTATTTGCCATGCTGTGCATCTCAGGACGAAAGCATCTCCTAATGTGAATGTCTCAGGTCTTGTAATTCCAAGTAATTCTTGGATAAATAAAGCTTTCAGCCTGCAGAGCGAGAATATTCTGTCATTCTCGTAAGGCTAATTTACCCTCATTAAAAGACCAGTTAAGAATATAACGCCTGCAATAATGATTTATTCAGCCTGTACATCAGTAGAGGAACTGAATTGAGGAAAAGCATTTCCTCCATGACTACTCCTAATCTTTGCATTGTCTCCGTATCATAGCAGGGAAGTTCCTTCCCTTCCCATCTGTTACTACGGCTTTGGAACGAACAAATTTCCCGAGCTGCAGGAGACGGGAGAAGGCAGGAGCAGCAGAGATTTATTACTGGTAAAATAATAATGTGCCACGAAGTCTGTGCCTTATCACGCTTCTCAGATTGAATATGAATGCCTGACAATAAGTGTGGTCGCTCTGGTGAAGGGAAATGATCCCCAGGGCTCCTGAATCAGCGGCTCTTCTCCTGAAGGCCGTCCTCCCGCTCAGTGCCGCGTTTGCTGAAATCCCAACTAGGCGTTAATCAGCGGGCCAGATGCAGAGGTGTAATGTTATGAGACCACAAAGCTGGAGGTTTTCTCATAAAATGACGTTCGGCAGGAGCGTTGCTTTGACCCTAATCTCTACTGTAAATTTATGATGATTGAATCATTCAATTCAGGAACCAAGCATGACGGTTCTTCTGATTTTCATTATGTGGGGTTCACATCGGGGCGGCATGGTGGTGCAGTGGTTAGCACTGTTACCTCACACCCCTGGGACCCGGGTTTGGGTCTCCGCCTTGGTCACATGTGTGTGAAGTTTGCATGTTCTCCCCATTTAGTTGTGGGGTTTCCGTGGGGTACTCCGGTTTCCCCCCACAGTCCAAAAACATGCTGAGGTTAATTGGAGTTGCTAAATTTCCCGTAGGTGCTCATGTGTGACTGGTGTGTGAGTGTGCCCTGCGATGGGCTGGCCCCCCATCCTGGGTTGTTCCCTGCCTTGTGCCCATTGCTTCCGGGATAGGCTCCGGACCCCCCGCGACCCAGTAGGATAAGCGGTTTGGAAAATGGATGGATGGATTGGTTCACATTGCTCCTAATGCACTTTTCATCATTGAAGTCTGTATCACAAAAATAAGATCACAGACAGATTTTTAACCTTATATTTTAATAGAATTAGGATGAGCTGAGTGTATCAAACAGAATGTGATTAAATGGTATCTGACAGCCCTGCAGCCTTGACCAGAATAAGCAGTAAGACAATGGATGGACACATAGATGGAGTCTAGCTAGCTAAGTCTAGCTTAACCAGTTGATCCTGAAACAGCTTGAGGTCCAGCACTTTGGGGCAGATTCAGAGCTAGTCATTCAAAATTGTTGTGGGTTACACATGAATAAATCCATGTTGGTAAAGGTTTCTGTATTTACTGTGCACTTCTCTCCTCACTGCCTCATGTTTTATAAGGAAATAATAACAATATTCTTCATGCAGATTTAGCATACAGAGAATCTGAAAAAAACAGAAAACAGTTCATTTTCCCCAGACAGTAAGGCCTATAGTTAAAGTGTAACAATTGTTGGTGTTCAGCCACGTCCTGGTGCTCTGTCAGTGATCCTGCTGGGTGCTGGGGCTCTTCCCCTCGCATGGCTGCTTGGGATCGGCATCAGGCTTTGCTTTTGACAGCATCGTCCACTTGCAGAGAGAGAAAGCTTCACAGCTCTCTTGCTCTTTCTGTATTTTTCCCCATTGGGCATTTGCATCTTCAAAATCCCACTGGCGGGGAAAAAAATGGATTCACACACATTACAGATACAAGTCGCATGCTAAAAACAGACTAGCACAGGTGAGACAGACATCACTGGTACTGTATCTGGGACTCCTGGTGAGGTAGCTGGTACGCAAGCTGCCTTTCCCACGATAAACCCATCAGCAAATCATGCCAAACTAACTTTTAAAAATCGAATCATTCTTTGCATAATATACTCGAGTATAAGGCCAAATAGGAAAAAAGGATCATTGACTTACATTACTTACATTATTAACAAATGAGAAAGTCAAATTTTACTTATTTTACTTTCCATATTTTGTTTTAGGTCAGTTATGAGGGTTAGAGGTGCAGAAAATAACACCAAAAATTTCTGTGCGATTCTATACAACCTGTGTTCTTATTTGGCAGTTCAAGCACTAACTGTGTCATATAAAACAGTAGACAGTAAATCAGATGATCCAAACATAAAAGCTGCACATGAGTAGCAGTGACTATTTGATCAGCTATGGTAAACATTTCTGTTCTACAAGAATTAGGCATTTTACTGAAAATCGTTTCTGAAGCTGCACCGTGGAGTGCTTCCCCTGTATGACCCACACCCCAGAACGGCTGGGCCTCCCCACCTTGTAATCGCAGATCTTTAACAGCGCAATAATTCTGCCACAGTACAAATGTCTTGCCTCTATCCCTTACTCCCCACCTCATTATAACAAGTTCAGAAACAATCCAGAGCCACTTCCACACTGTTCACAGATGAATGGAAAGCTTGGGATCAGAGATAAACATTTCAGAAGACTTCAAAATGCACACTGAAATACATAACTTGCTTTCAAATGTCATTATTTAAACATAACATGCAAATTCTTCATCGCAATCATTTATTCCTGCTAGTGAACCATTCGCAGTGTTTGCACTTTACACTGTAAATGATAAATTCACAATCTCTTTCGAGGGCATTTTCTCCACACAATCAACTGTTTTCCTCATCACATGACCTTCCTGTAAAATAGATCGTAAAGCCCACCCCTGACAAGTCACTGACTCCTCAAGAGCACTCAATGCAGACAGAGAAATACAATGCTACAATGTTAGTCACTCCATAGAGTGGTTACACATTATACAAAAGTAAAATTAGCTTACATAATGACAATGAACTTGATCTTAAAGTCCAAGCTAAAGGTTAGGTACTTAGATAGGTATTCACAGCCGAGCCATTTCCGTACTCAAACCTTTGCAAGTGTTATACACATAGGGGAGTGCATATTAAGCCCTTTACTTATATAATTAAACAATTCTGATTTTCAGTGATCTGCACATTTCATTTCATTTAAACTGGCTAATTTCCCTTGCGGTTACTGCAGAGAAGCTACTTGCTGGAGCATGTAGGATGCAGAGCCTCCCCTGAGGCCCAAACTCGTGACCCTAGGGTACAATAGCCTGCATTCGTACCCCCACCACACCAACTAGAAGGAAACGATGATTATTAGAAGACTTTCCTAATACTGAAATGCCTGACAGAAGGTTTCCGGATACAGCTCTTTCACACACATCAATGGGAACATTCACTTTTTCCTGTTTAGTGTATTGTTTAAAGCACAATAGTATTTGTTCTGTGCCGTTTCCCTTTGTTTTAACCTCAGTGGTGTTTGCCGTTGATTGCTTTTTCCAGGAACGGGGGCGGGGGGGGGGGATGGCCCAAAGCCACAGTGCAACAGCTGCCCTACACAACAGATCTCAGACGTTTAGCACATCTGCATTTACCATACCTCAGCGCTATACAATATAGCTCCCTGTGTATCATTTACTGACATTTCAGCATAAACATGCTACAGTTACAGCCACATTTATAGGCTACCAAACAGTATACCATACGGCAAAAACAGCCGCAAACTATATTAATGCAATCTAAGTAATTTTAGCAACACGAACTCGTATGGGTGGTGATGCTGCAGCGATCACCGTTTTGCCACACGACCAAATTAAATCATTATTAAAACAGAAAATTAGCAGGGTATAGAGCAGCAAGCAACCATAAGCTCAAAATCTGCACAGCACTTCCACCTACTGAAACAATGTGGAATTGCAACTTCGGTCCTTTCTCTACACAAAAACTTACCATGCTAAGATACTATTTAGATTAACATAAAAGCTATGCTCCTGCACTTTAATGAAATGTTAACAATCACTGGGTTTAAGCGTGCTCTGAGACATAACAAGGGACAAAGTTATTGCGGCCAATGGTGCTGACCTCCAGGTCGGAGCTGACAGATGACGTGTCTGAGGAGCCGTCAGAGGAGCGCGGACTGTCCACTCTCACCACCCTGATCCTCTTCAGGGTCTGACTCCCACACTGACCTTCCCTGGAAATCTTCACTTCTTTCAAACAGATCTGGAATGCAAATATTTTTGGATGAAACGTATGTCGAATATCTACACTGTGACATCACCAGTTCTTAGTTCATCATCTAAAATGTGGAAAGCATTTTATTTCGCATAATAGCAAAGAGAAGCTGCTCCCCTGCCCTGACAGAGAAAACCTTTCTTGTTGGTGGAACGGTCACATCAATATATTGTCCGACTTCAGGCTTGTTTGGAGTTCTGTTGCTTGATAGATCCTGAAGAGGAGTGTGACTTAATCCCTTACAGAAAGGCAAAGATAAGAAGGGATATTCAAAGCATTTGTTAGCTAGTAATGCGAGATCAAGAACATGCAGGAGAATGAGGCGAAGACCAAGCATCTGGACCAATACAGTAATCAGGTGAAAGCGGCGGGATTGTGGGGTGGGGGGATGATGGGGGGCCAGGGTGCCGTTTGCTGCATACTCGCAGGCTTGCTGAGGCTGTTGTTCTGGGCCTACGTGGGGTAGAGTTCCCCAGTAGGGCTTGTGTCTCTGCAGAATTCAATTTGGGATATTGGCTCAAAGATTTCCATCCTGTCCACCTCCTGTAGCAGGACAGCGCAACAATCTGGAGTGCCAGGGTTAGACAAAATACAACATATAACGTTTTCAGCCAAGATCGTCAATTTAGATTTTATATTTGGACAACAGAGCATGAAATGACACAGAAAACACTGATTTATGAAATACTATGATTGTTCCAAAACAAGGGTTTCATTTACTTATGTCAGCGGTTGTTTGTATCAGACCAAATTTTCTTTTCTTTTTAGAACTGTAGGTCAGGCCCATTGCCAGAAGTCATGTTACTGTCCCCTATAGACCATACGGCACTCAAAAGCATCACATAGTGGAAGGATACAATGGCATCAAAGGCCGCACATCCAGCAGCGGTCAGTATCCAAGGCATTGCCTTCACGACAGGCTCCAGATGAGTGTCATAGAGGAGGACTGCAGAGGCATACAGTACACCGGCCAGGACACATAGCACTCCAGAACCAATTTCAATGGTCGAGCCAGTCATCCCTTGGTGCTGAAAAGCCATCAGACAGCTCTGTATGCACAGGACCACCTGAATGTCTAAATCCGTGTTTACCAATCTGGTCCTTGGAAATCCACAGACAATCCATGTTTTTGCTCCCTCCCAGCTCCAGTGATAAAAAAAATGTGGAACCGTCTGGCAAGGCCCAGGCTGGGGGGACCACTTTCCAATAAGACTACCCTTATAAATGGTTTTTGAATGTTCTGTAATCAGGTTCTTAGTTACGCTATCTGTAATTCATCAAGACACTTATAAAGAAGATATAACCTTTCTTAAAAATAAATGAATTAATTAATGAGTAGGGCTCATCAATATTACCAACATAACATTACCGATGTTAGATAATACTACCCCACGGACAGAAAACGCTGCTCACCTGACACCCGCAGCTGCACCTCACTTTTGGCGACCAAAATAAATTAAAAAAAAACAGCCACCCACGTAAACCGTATTAGCACACAAGCACACAGACACTCTCAAACAATCCCAAAACAACTGCAGCGGCACGCACAGAAGTGTACTCCACGTCAACACTACTCTCCCATTTCAGCAATTCCAGCAGCTTCCGCACCATCTTGTTTATCCATAAGATCTCCTCTTTTAAAAGATGTTGTGGCTGCTGGGCTGTTCCTATCTAATGTGATATTACCCAGCTCTATTAACAAGTTACTATAGTTTCAAAGTGGCAAAAGGGAGCCTTATTGGAAAGTGGCACCCGTTTGAGTCCACAAGACAGTTGAAACAGGAATATGCTGACCAGATCTCCATCACTAACTCTCCCAGGACAGTGAAGCTGTTAGGGTTACCGGGGTAACTCACTGCTTCAGTTACAGCAGGAAGCCTGGAGGTCCAGCCGATGATGCAGGAAAGTAGACCCAGAGTGTAACCCAGGATTTCTCCATTGTCCTGCTCCAGGAGGGAAGTATGATATGATGATAAAGTGAAAAATATGGTGATAAATATCACAGCACAAATGAAGCATAGTCTCATCAGGAACGGCCACCACAGGGTCTCCACAAGATGGCAGCACTCATTCACATTAATTTATTTAGCAGATGCTTTTGTCCAAAGCAAAATGCTGGTAAGGTTTGAGAACAGGGTCCGGCAGTCCCTCAAGCGACTGGGGTCCAAAGGACTTGCTTAAAATCGTTATGCTGACCACAGGTCATGAGCCAGCAACCTCCTGTACACAAACGCAGCATCCTACTCACCTGTGGAGATATTCCGAGAAGGCGTCTCTGTGGCTGAGCTTCAGCCAAAGGGCCACAGGTCACACGAGGCCACAAGTAGAGCCAGGCCCCCAGAACCATGGGGAAGCTCACGAGCAGGAAGCTTTGACGTCTCTTCCTTACCACCACTTTAATCCTTCTGGCTAAAGGCAAGGATGCAAGGAAGTTAGGAGAGTCATCTTTGACAAAGGCAGAGACAGCAACCAGAAGAAGAAAATATGTTAGAAACGTGAACTGAAACCTCCACATACTTTAACTCGCTGACACTTTTCTCCAAACCAATGTTCAAGTTGCACTGCAAACATATGTGCTGTCAAGGTGTCAGCAAAACTTAAGTGCAACTAGGCTGAGCTTCCAGTGAGTAATAAATAAGTGTAAAGTACTATTGGAGCAAAATGTAAGAAACACAACCATAGCTAGAATATAAGAGAACTATTCAAATCAAAGCGAAGCACAGAAGGCATTCAGGACATGAAGACGAACAGCTATGAGCTAATAAGAAAGTAAGTAGGTAAGTAAAATTATTTAAAAGCACTTTAAAACCAACCTTTATTAACCAAAGCGCTGTACAAAGTAAAACAACAAATAATAAAAATAGACACACACACATAAACAGACAAACCACTTAAAAATTCACATATCAGAGATGAGATGAGCAGCCAGAGTAGTAATTGAGATGTTCCCGTAATAGACGGTCTAGAGGAGTTACTATTACAATGTCTCACTACTTCAGCATTGATGGAATGATACTGTGGCATCTCCAGCAGATTTAAACACAATATGACAGCAGGTCTATTAGCTTTACATATTTAAGAAAACATTTTGCACCATAAACAGTATCTACAACTGTAAATGCAGGTGCCTATCATAACTCACCGCTCTTTGAATGTTTGCACAGACAAACGGGAATGTAGAAAAACATGAAACGAACAATATCCAGTCCTGTCATGAATACACCCATCGCCATCTGGCACGCAGGATGAAAAATGCAAAGAGAAATAGCACGTTAGCCATTACAGTTCCGGATGCCCCGTGGTCGAAAAAAAAAACATATTGGAAATTCTAATTTTCTTTAACACTGCTAAGCTGACAAAAGTAGTTGGAAATGGAAACTGTAGATAGAAATAAGGTCAAATATATACTGTTTTCAAACCAAAATCCAGTTATATGCTGTCATTATCTGGCATGCATAATGAAAAACACATTCCTAAAATGCCTAATTAACATTATCTATAACAGGATGAATCCATCTGTCATCCATCTTCTAATCATTTATCCAGGCCGGGAACACGTGATGTAAAAAGCTTAATGGTAACAATAGGCACCCAATGAACCCTGTCAAAGCTAACACTTTACCAGCACAACACGCCTACAACAAACTGCACGTGAAGCCACGATAAACTATACATTTTTATATGAATAGGAAGTTAGATAATGACGTCCTGTCACCTTAAAGCAGGTTAAACAGTAATACTAAATTTCACGCACTATAAATCTATTCACTAACAGGATACGATAATGCATTTTTAAAAGCAAGTATATTAATAAAGAGAGTCCTGCATGATACCTGCATGAGCAGCTGGTTAGAGAGCAGAGCCCCTACGGCGCCGCTTAAGTTCCCAAGCAGGCAGTAAAGGGCGCAGGCGGCCGTGGCTGCGGAGCTGCTGCGCTTCGTCACACAGTCCTTACAAATCAGCCTAACGCGAACGGGAAAAATCAATCCGAGGACCGCTTTGCATAATTCTTAGATTATAGTCTATGCAAATATATATCAAACGACATACTTTGTTTATTTACTTAAATTATCGAGAAAAAGAAGAAAACGTGGTTACTTACAGGAAATACGCAATTGCTAGAAGTATCGCAGATAAACAACATAATACAGCAGGTACGCAAAAAAGTGGCTCAAAAAAGCATGTTGTAAATTCAGGGTCGAGCCATGAAGTCCAGCCAAGGAAATATCTCGTTGTCGTATTTGGTATTTCAATGGACTGCTTTAGGGGTCCCATCTTAAAGCATCATAATTTAAGCATATGCAAGCAAAATATCATAAAAGCAACTCGAGGTCAAGGCACCTTAATCGACACTAGAAACATGCGACCAATTAGGTTAAAGTTACATTGAAAATGAAGCCGGTCAGGTGGCTTTCGAGATGGCCTGTACAATTATCTAAAACAAAAAAGTTATCTGCAACATTTATTAAATAAATACACTATACAGGATCGACGCTCTAAATAAAGTACGTTTCTTTGTGTTAACTACTGATCTCAGTACAGGAAACTTTCAAGAAAAATAGGTACTTCCAAAACATCGCAGAGAAACTGGCACAAGCTGTGTATCAGTTTAGGGGATAGTTTGTTTATAACCCAATATGAAATTAAAGTAAATAATGAAAACCCATTGAAAACCTATACGCACACTACATTTGGAAAAGAAGTCTTCCCAAGAGGACATACACACACACACACACACACATATATATATATATATATATATATATATATATATATATATATATATATATATATATATATACCACACACACACATATATATATATATATATATATATATATATATATATATATATATATATATATATATATATATATATACACATACACACACACACTGTCCTAGCATTTCACACATGCACTTGTTTCCCGTTACTTTCAATGTCACTTCATTAAATTTTGACCCTCTAAATAACCTGCTGCTCATCGTAGCCTTCTGTCAGCAGAACGACGATTAAACCAGGCTTTAAATATGCAAATTTGTTTTAATATATAAACTGATCTCTTACTTTTTCCGCGGCTGTCGGATTTATTAGTACTGTATAACCTTCAGCCTTAGTGCTGAAAGTGCTAATCGGAAACAAGTGCCTGCCTGATTTAATAAAAAGAATCTAAATAACGTGCAATTCCCTAATTTCAGTCGTAATTAAAGGTCGACAACCTACACAATACCTACTTTATATCCAAAACACCGCATCAAACTTTTCACTTGTAAGGCACTGAAAGATCACATTACTGGTTATTAGACTGACTGGTGTACTGCATAACTCTCTCTGTAGGTTGTATGCCTCCTTGAAATACCACAATTAAAAAGGAGAAACACCGACAGCACTGTATCTACAGCTCTTTTACCACTCAGAGCTCAGATCTAAAAGTCGTGTATCAAGACCCAAGATCTGTCACTCCATGGAGGAGACCAAGAAGAAATTAACTCATTATGAACGTTCTAGAATTACCTCCATGCATCCTGGAAGAAGGTCAGCTGACACATAGAAACCATGGTAGGAAAATGCTGATGGACAGGCTTTTACTACAATGTCATGGATGCTGGTAAAAGCTTTTTAGGTCACCTTGTTCCAGGTGTTTTGTGGGGAAATATTCTTTAGGATGCGTTTAGATACTACAAATGCTATGTTTTATTTATTCCCTCAATTTGTAAGGCAGCTCATGTAGCAAGGCAACTTCAGGACTGATGCAAGTTGCCTGTGGTGGCCAGGAATTCCACCCTCACATCTCTAGCTGTGCAGAATCCTCCTCACTTTTAAGACTTTCAACTTTTAAGAAGACTAAGGATTCATAAAGCAAATGAACCTGAATATAAATGACACTGAACCCTTCAGAATTGAATTTGGTAAAGGAACCATCCAAAGGATTCTTGCATTGGATAAGTGGAAAATCAGGGAAAATGTTATAAAGGAAGCTGCTTACAAATACATATATAAAAAAGCTGCCTGGGAAGTGAGAATTTATGTGAAAGTTGATGAAAGCATGCAAAAGCAGTGACATAGAGGTCATCAAGATTCTTCGTACCCAAATTAGACCAGGTTAAAAAGGTACCATCCATAAGTGAAAGGGAAGGACAAGATGACCAGCTACTGGGGCATAAACAAACAGCAACTTAGAAAGACTTTTCAGACAATGAATATACCCAGTCTGATCCAGGAGGATGGGGGGGGCAGCTTTTAAAGGTAAAGTCAGTGATTTCGACATCTTCACGTCAGTATTCAGTACGCTTACTGGGTGCCACTGTAGTCCAATCAATATCGTAAGCTGAGAAAGAAAAACTACTGAGAAAAAGTCTTGTCTTGTTTAGGGAAATTTGCAATTGCAAATATAGCAGTACTATACAAACATAATTTAGCTGATTGATAGCTGATCATTCTTCCTACACCTTACAGAGATCAACATATTATACTCAATATAAATGTTACATTTTAAGACGGGATTTTAAAATAGAAATTACTTAAAAGGAATTACAGTGTTAACTGGTTTCCAGAACCAAATCAGGCAGTGCTACCATTAGCTACACATAAGGGGAATTTCTTTATTAAATCTCAGCCACCCTACCAGTTAAAAACATTTCTTTTTAAATAATCCCCTTTAACAATTCCAATTTGCATCAATATACATTTGTTAAATTATGAACATTTCTCATAATTTAATTTATCTCCATTTGCAATGTAATGAATGTTCATTACCAAAGGTATTGGAAAGACAATTTACAAAAAGATCCATTTCTACTAAATGACGCAGCACAAAAGGTAACCCAGTATAGTTTAAATACATATTTTGAATGCATAAATTATAACATTCAGTAAGGAATTACAATGCAGTTTGTACTGCTGTTGGTGGATATACAGTGAGAACAGCCCGCTACATGTCCAGGTGCTTAGTGAGTCTGCGCACTTTCTCCTTCTTGTTCCTGTTGCCATGCTTCTTCCAGGGCTTCCCAGCAGCCTGCTCTGAGCCTGGCTGGGCCTGGTTAGTCAGGCCACTTCCGGGTTTGTAGCCCATCACCGACTGGACGCCCCTGGTCAGGGCCCTCACATTGTCCTGGGAGAAAAAAGAAAGAAAAAAACATACATTACTGTCTATATAGCTACAGAAAACTAATTCATATAAAGGCAGAATAGTAATAATAATAAAAACAAATTAGTTCCAGCACTACATGCTTGGACCACTAATACTAATAATAATAATAATAATCCTGCATCCATTTTATTTGCAGGGTGTTCCCTAGCCTTGTGTCCCATGCTGCCTACAGTTCCCCCTCCTATGACCCCGATCAGATAAGCAGTTAGGAGATGGATGGATGGATGGATGGATGGATGCAAAGACGCTTGCATTAGATGAGACTGACATGGAACACAGAGAATGAGGAAATCAAATACCTGATGGAAGAAGTTCTTGTCCACCACATTTTCGATCCTCTTGATTTTCTGCTGCCTGCCCGTCTCCGCAGAGATGCCTCGCGTCTCCCCCACTTCTGGCTTCTTGAACGTGCTGTGCTGAGGCTGGAAATCCTCAGGTCTGATGTGGGCAGGTGGGTGACAGTAGAGTAGCTTCCCCTGGTGGTGGAGCGACAGCCATTGTGTTTCAGGGAGTCAGTTAATTTGAATGCTCTGTGCCCTCTTACCGCTCGGCCGGCGGCCTGGCGCTCGGTGCTGACTTACGCCGACGTAGTCCTTCAGGATGTACCGAGCCGAGCGGGACTGGTCAGGCTGTCCGTGTGCGGTCATGAAGCCCCTCATATCTGTAACACCGCCCAAAGCATGATGACGTGAGCGGGGACGGAACAACCTTGCAAAAAAAAAACTCAGGGACTGGCCGAAGAGCTGAGATGTGCAGGGTAGGGCATCCTTACATCCGTAGGCTGTCAGGAGCTCCTCGGTCGTGGGAGGCCGCTCGGGGTCCTCGTCCTCCCGCGGGCGGATGATGTTGATGCCATAGGTGGCTTCCAGTACGTGACGGGGAATAGTCTGGCACACGTACCGCTGTTAAGGTCCTCAGGTCAACAACAGCGATGCCACACTGCCCAAACACACACTTCATGGTTTTAAAATGCATTTTATGTTAGTTTGCACAATTAATGGGGAGGAGCTCCCCCTACAGGGGGTGCACAAAATGACAAATACTACATGAAAATTTTATATTAATTTTAGATTAACTAAGTCACAATTACAAAACACAGAGATGAGTCATATTCAGCTGAATGCCAATTGGCAATATGTCACTTATAAGGGGGCCTAACAATCAACGACCAAATTTTCAAAATAACTCAAGGCATGCAGGAGTGTTTCAATGAGGCCGGTGTCCAAATTGCATTTTACAAAGTCACAAAAACTACTAAAGTTAATGTGTCAAGGGGAACAGTCTCACATGGCGACACTGAAAAACTGAATTGGCAAAGAGAAGAAGTGCCGTCAAACCGAGGCTCACCAACAGACTGAGCAATGCTTATCAGAACATCCGCTAAACACTGCAGCCTCAGAAACAATCACAGACTGAACCAGCACCTCAGTGAGCCAGTGTCAAAAAAACTATATATCTGAAGTTTCACAAAGTTAGAATTTATAAGAGGACTGCCATTTAGAAATGGCTTGTGTCCACCACAAGGGCTGGAACCCAGAGGAACAAGAAAAAAAACAAAATATACAAAGTAAATTTCCACATTTTTCCTCCAATGGCTCACTACACATAATTCTCAACTTGTATGATACTGTTTCAAGATGAACAGAAGCTCTTCTGAAGGTGAGCAATGAGTTTTGTGTCTATTGCTAGGCGTTTCTACTGTCCACCCCCTGAATGATCAAAGGTGAACTTTTAGTGGTCTTCCCCCAGTGTTACAGTAAAAAGAACAAATAGGAGAGACAGACAGAGATGGGTGAATAAAAAGACCAATAGATGGATGGTCAGGCAGACAGAAAAAAATCTTGTACAAACTGAAAAAGTGTGGTCTGAATTTCTTTGTAACACTAAACTCCACATACCCCAGTAACATGTAAAAGGATATCAAAGATATTGCTGGAACATGGTCTCGCATCTGGTCGATTGGTAGGATCCCGGAGCAGATCATGTCAGCTTTAGTGGACACAAACGAGGGCATGACCAGCCCAGGACAGTCACAGAGGCACAGGCCTGGATCCACAAACAGTGTCTGCAACAGCAAGTTCATCTCGCTCAAGTTCTTGTGTTAACATTCACACACCTGTTAGTACAACCCTGTACAGCAGCCTACATGATTCACTTTTTCTTATTTTTTAAATACAGTCAAATACCGTATAACGGGGTAAAATGTCTGGAATTCAGGAAAAGGTATGATACTGCCCAAGCCTAGTGCAAAAGCTGTTTATCTGGGTAGCAGGTACACAGTGCCCACCATAATGACACGTTTCCTTGATTCGCCCCTCTGCTCCACAGTTTAAAATTTCAAATCAAATATTGCACACTCCAGATTTTAACAAAGTCACTTGCGTACATTGTGGTTTCACCATGTATAAATTACAACACATTTAATATATTGTGCCCCTCTTTTCAGCGCACGATGATGTTTGGGACATAGCGATGGTATGTATATTCTAGCAGCCATGTTGCATGTGCATGTGACGACTGCTTGAAGCCAACGACTCACAGACATCAGCAGGTGCTGAGCATCTTCCCTGCTGATGCTCTGTCATGCCCCTTGTGCAGCCACCTTCAGCACTTGCATGTTTCAGGGGTTTGTCCCATTAGATTTCCTCTTCAGCAGGCGGGAGGCATGCTCAGTTGGATGTAAATCAGGCGACTGGCTTGGCCATTCAAGAATTTTACTTTCTTTAGCTTTCAAAAACTCCCATGTTGCCTTAGCAGTTTGTTCGGGATCATTCTGTTGATGCAGGATGAAGCACCGTCCAATGGGTTTGGAGGCATTTAGTCAAACTTGAGCAGATGTTTCTACACACCTCAGAATTCATTGTGTGACTACCGTCAGCAGTTACATCATCAGCGAAGGTAAGTGTGCCAGTCGCCTGTGGCAGCCATGCTATAACACAAGCTATAACACCTCCACCACCACGTTTGACAGATGGGGTGCTGTGCTTTGGATCTTGGGCAGTTCCTTTTCGTGACATAAATAAGCACATAAATTACTTCCGTATGCAGTCTGCCGAACATTAAAAGAACTTACGTTCTGACATAAACCATATGCTAAATACCATTCACACATTTAATGAGTTTGTACGTGCTTATACCCTCATGAGGACATCAGCTGAGTAGGCGGTGCTTCAGTGTGGCCCGGGACACAATCCCGTTCGCACTAGTATAGGACTTTAGCATAGTGAGGATTCCTCTGTCATCAGCAGGGGAAGTCTTCCTGGGCTTATCATCCCTTTGCGATCACTAAGCTCATCCAGTGCATTCTTAATGATATTCAAGACAGTTGATTTTGGTAATAACAAGGTTTGACTGATGTCGCTAATGTTGTTTGTTTTTTTTTTATTATTTTATTTTTCAGCTTCTTTTACTCATATTGGCATAGCTCTTCTTATGTTGAACAATAGCAACTATTGACTCCAAATGACTGAAGCAAGCCTAGGTGTCATATTCCTGCACTAATGAAGCAATGAAACACACCTGAGTATTCAAACACCTGTGAAGCCAATTGTCCTAAACATTATGGTCCTCTGATATGAAGACGACTGTATAAAAAGTGCTGTAATTTCTGTATGGTGAAACCAAAACGTATTCAAATAACTAAACTGAAGTCTGGAATGTGCATTTTAATCACATCTTAATTTTTTGATTTGAAATTTTAAACTGTGGAGAAGTAAATCAAGGAAAAATGCATCTTTATCCCAAACATTATGGAGGGCACTGTATATGATTTATTACAAATAGTGTATTATACATGTTCTTATGATTCTGGTATTGCATTTCAGCAAAGCATCATAAACTGGGAATCCAAAGTGGTTCACACCTGTTTTCTGCCAAATTACTACTGTCAAATGAAAGCTGAGACCCTTATTACTATTTAAACACATGCACACAAAGACACACACATACACAAATTTATGGTAAGAAAAAAGTATAAGAATTCTTCATGTTCTCCAAAAAGTAACAAATATCTTGTTGGGTGGCTAGATAAACACCGTGCTGGTGAGGGGCACCTCAGCCCTTGCATGCATTTGTTAAATTTCACCGCCAGCTCATATAATTAATTAACTAATCGATTGAGTAATACATAATCAGTTAAATAGCTTGATGAGTTACTGACTAGACAAACATGTTATGATAGTGGTCCAGTCAACAAATATGAGGGTGTATTTCACAATAACAGAAAGCATTATTCTCTGTGGCAGTCCTTTGCATGGTACCGTGTGTATTTGCACATCTTCACACAGAGACAGGCTCTCAATTGACAGTAGTCATTAGGCATAAAATGAGTGTAAAACACATTGGAAAGCCAGTTTATACTGCTTTGCCCAAAAGCAATAACAGGAATACTGGATGACATTCCTGGCACATTGTACATATTTAATGAAGTTCAGTTTTCCCAAAATAACTTAAGAACTCACTAATACTAGCAATGATATTAAAATCAAAAAGTATGCAGACTCTTATACCTTAAATCTGGTGAAAACAGTACTTTTACATCACCATAATACTCACAGACATAAGCAGTTTGTTAAGAGTTACCTGAAAGTGCTTGGTGTGCCCAGGAGTGGCTGAAACTGAAACCACCTTATTTCTGAAAATAGTGTTGATCGTAGAACTCTTCCCCACGTTAGGATACCCCACCTATACCAGGAACAAGAAACGGCTGTAAGAGATGCCACTATGAATGTCACAGCATGGAAAAGCCACCGGCAATGTCCTGGAGGAGGAGAGCTCACCAGCCCCACTGTGATCTGGTCCTCCTTCAGCCGGGGCCCAGTGTGTGCAGCCTTGAACACGTCCAGCAGCTCGTCTCTATGCAGAAGATAACTTGTGTTGTGAAAGTGGGCCTGTTTGGGTTCTGGATCTTCCCGCTCCTTCTCATCCCCACTCTCTGATCCCTCCGTGCACGTTTGCCAGTCCTCGTCATCCCCAGAGCACTCCAACTCCTCCATTTCGTCTACGACACTCTCCTCTTCACTTCCCTTCTCCTCGCCCTCATCCTTCTCCACCTTGTTGTTCAGAGGTTTCTCTTCCTTGCTGTCATTCCCTTCATCTTCCACCTTCTCACCCTGTGAGAACCGAACCAGAGCTCTTTATAGGCTTGCGATAAACAGCAATGAATTAGCCCTTGTTCAACTACACGTAACTTCTGAAAACGCTATTTATTAATTTACCTACATATGTTCAAACACAGTCAACGGCACAACATCACAAATATATAACAATGTTTCGGTGCAGCACCTTCTCCTCCTTCTCCAGCCGAGCATTCTCCTCGACGGCGGACCAGAATACTGCTCTAACACCTTCGTCCTGAAAGTACTTGGCCCAGGCCTTGCGCTGCTCAGATGTCAGCAGGTCTGCCTTGTTCAGCAGAAGCATGTTGACCTTGTTTTCTGACACCTCTTTCACATAGTTTTCCTGGTAGAGAGGACAGAAACACCAAATTTTGCTAAACTCCGCTAACAGCTCAGAGCATTGAGGTAAGATGACCTTATAGGGGATAAATACAACACTTACTAAATCTGGACATCGAAACAGCAAGGGGTTTCTGGCATCAATGATTTGGACCACAACGTCACTGTAGGCAAAACAATTTGGTGATTCAATATTTATCCAGCATTAAGGATAAACAGATAATATAGACACATAGTGTAAATCATCAATTCTGATCAAAACAGCAGTCACAAATCTGCAAGTTGCTGTTCCTGCCTTCTTTCGATGACTCTCCACAACTGTCTCCAAAAGTCCAGATTTCTTTCATAAGGGGTAAGAATCAGTTTCTGGTCCTCTTCTAGCCTTTGAAGCAAGCACAACACCATAACTCAGAGGTACCACTGTGTAACAGAGGTGTGTATCACGTGTTTCAGTACAAGAGGGCTTACTGTGCTAGGTCCCGTCTCCATTCTAAGAAGCTGTCTCTCTCAGCCTGCTGAAGAGCTTCTGGGGTGGTGTATTCATCCCAGTGAGGTCTGAATTGCAGAAACAGTTCAAAATGACAAGACAGGAAGTCGTGATGAAACACAATATGAAATGACAGCAGAGAAGAACAAGGTTGGCAGGCTGTAACATGCATACATGGAATACACGCTTGTACTACTAAGTTTACCTGCGAGGTATTCTCAGAAAATGCTTCTTCTCCTCGTGGAGAATCTTAAGCCTTTCTTTCTCTTCTGATGTAAGAATACCTGCCCTGGCTTCCGCAGATACAAACTTGATATTGAGCTTTTCTGAAAACACAAAACGTTTTTAAGACACCCCTGCTGTGCCAACAAGAATATACTATACATATTCAGCAAAACCTCGGATTGCGAGCATGATTCGTTCCGGAAACGTGCTTGTAATCCAAAGCACTCGTACATGAAAATGAGTTTTCCCATTAGAAATAATGGAACTTCGGATGATTTCTTCAAAAACCCAGAAATATTCATATAAAAATGATTAATACAAAATATCGTAAAAATACATAAAACAAATTAACCTGCACTTTACCTTTGAAAAGAATCGTGGATGGTGTGAGAGAGACGAGAGAGAGGAGGGTTATTTTTTAGGACGACTTTCACTATAACTAACGGAGTCACTGCTATCTGTTCGCACACTGGAATGTTTTTCTTTTTGTACGACTTTAAGGAGGCACCTATCCAATGACAGCCGCTTTTGCCTCCTTTTCGATTTCGAAATGTGGACATTGCATTGTTGTTAAACACATTCATCGCTCGCACTGCTACGCAGTTATTCCGGTAATGCTTTTCTATTAAGTTTTGAAACACTCTTCCTTTCAAAACACTCGCACGCCAAGTTACTCGCAATCCCAGGTTTGACTGAATATGGTTTTGAAACCGTAGACATATACCTGCAATAAATTCTGTCCCTGCGAGCTCTGCAGTTGCCAGAAAGTCGTCCAGGGAACTTTGCTCTGTGACAGATTGCAGGTTCAGACGTCCCCAGTCGTAGCCGTCATTCAATTCACTTGTGTGAAGCTATCAAGACGAAAATAAAGACTGCATTAAATTCAAGTTTGGCAACACATAGTAAGCACATTTTGACGAAAAAGGCGATGCTCTAGTAAACTCGCTAGTTTACCCAAGAATCTCCCTGTCTGCCTCCACGACCTGCCAAAATTCTCTCTTTTATCAAAGCTCTTCCCAATCCAGCACCGCTCCCAGTGGACTTTTTCTTCCCCATATTATGTTTTTTTATTTGATAATAGTTGAGTTAACTACCAACGTAAAATCAGAAAGATCGCAAAGCTAAACCATGTGAGACTTGTTTGTATCAGGAAAGGAAGGGGCGCAGAACATACCACTTACACATACAGGATTTTGCCGAAAGGTTTCCTAATGTAGTACAATAACTTTATTTTTTTTTTATTCAATTAATTTTTTTTACTTGCTAAGTTAATTAGAGAAAAATACATTTAAGTAAAACATCACAGTTCACAGTATTAAATACAATTTAAATTGTAACTTTTTTGTAAAATAAATGGTACGTTCAGCTACGTGTCACTAATGAAGCTTCCGGGTAAAACACAACATGGGTAGATTGGTTCCAACATGCAGTAGTGTGAGTTACGGTAATATGAATGCGTACATAGGTCTCTATCTTCTATACCAAGTTATCGTATCCATCCATCCATCCATCCATCCATCCATCCATCCATCCATCCATTCTCACCAATAATGAAGATTGGAAAAAAACTTAGATTGGCTTAATATCTAAAAACAAGAGTTTAGAAAACCAAAAATTGCTTTACAACAATTTTCTTCCATGTGGAATACATTTTTTAAAAAAAAATATTGAAAATGTTTTTGAATATGTTCCAAGTTAAGCAATTTCAGTATGATAGATTTCAATAGTGAGGAAAATGTTTGAAGTGGATTTTATTAATTTTTTGTGTATGTGTTTGGAGTGTGTGTGTGTGTGTGTGTGTGTGTGTGTGGGAGGAAGGGGTGTATTTACCACATTGTGGTGACCAAATGTGTTCCCATGATATACACCTCAATTTGATAAAAATCTGTGAATGCAATCAAAATAGAAAAAAAAATATCTAATAATCTGTATCTAATAATCATAATAATTTGTTTGGTTACGTAAGTTAAGGTTATATGGGTAGGGGTTAAGGTCATAATTGTTGGGGGTAGAGGTTTCCCCATAAAAATGAATGGAGAGTCCCCACAAAGATAGCAATACAAATGTATGTACGTACACAAGCGTGTGTATATATATATATATATATTTTTCTTTTTCTTTTTTAGGGATGGCACTGTAGTTCTGCCTCACACTTCTGGGGTTTAATCTGAGTAATCTGTCCCCCCCCCCACACACAGCCGAAGTTAACTTTAGTTACCAAATTATCCATTGGTGTGTAAGAATGAGTGAATGGTGTGTGTGAGTGTGCCCTGAGATTGGTTGATGCCCCATCCTGGATTGTTCCCTGGCTTGTATCCATGGCCTCTAGGATAGACTCCAGACCCGCTCTCACCCTGCATAGGACAAATTATTTCAGAAAATGGGTGGATGTGTGTGCGTGTGTATATATATATAGAGTAAATCTTTACGCATTTCATAAATGTTCTGAATTAACAAGTGAGTCACATGTGTGCGGAGTTTGCATGTTCTCCCCATGTCGTTGTGGGGTTTCCTCCGGGTACTCTGGTTTCCCCCCACAGTCCAAAAACATGCTGAGGCTGAGTACCCGGAGGAAACCCCAGGACGACATGGGGAGAACATGCAAACTCCACACACATGTAACCCAGGCGCAGACTCGAACCCGGGTCCCCGAGGTGTGAGGCAACAGTGCTAACCACTGCACCACCATGCCGCCCCCTATATGCTATTTCATTCTATAAAAAGAAACTTACTGTACTGTACAAAAAAGTATTTCACCACTGCTTCTTCCTCAGCTCCCACTGTTTGCTAGCACATGCATCTTTTGATTTCTTATTGCAATCTGTGCTTTATTTTTTTCGTGAAATGTAAGTGCAGTATCTGTTTATTAAGTGCTGTGGTTTAATATGTACATTATTATTTCAGTACTGTGTATACTGTCCTTAATGTCTTGCCTCTCATATAACTTGAGATACGCCAAAATTGACATGCAACAAGTGGTCCTGGTTCCAAATGCAGAAGTCGATGGATACCTGTACTTTATATGCTGTAGTGTGCTGGGTGTCAGACATTGCAATGCACCTTGCTTTAATTTTGACCCGTTAGATCAGAGGGAGGTAATCTTATCCAGAAAGGGCTGCTGTGTATGATGGTTTTCACTGCAACTCTCTGAACAGCGAACCTAACGGTTATCCCAATACCTTGATCTTGCTAGCATATTTAAATGTGTACCTATTCAGGAATAGAGTGGTGAAGGCATTCAGAGGAGGACTGATGATTATCAGAGGGAACAAAGGGGCTGGGTACTTGTCAGTATCCAGTAGAACCACCAGACTCCTACACTGAATTGTTCTGGATGTGGCACAGACGTTAATCCCTCTGTATTAGGGGATCCGTCTCCGGTTTGTACTCTTCTAGTTAATAGGTAGATTATCAGACAGATTTTCGCCCTAGTCCAGTACTCATTGACAGCCTAATACACCGTGTTTTAGTTTGTCTTGATAGTCAATACATGTCACAGGATGTACATTACTCTGATGGGCAGGCCCTCTTACATATGATGGAAACACTACAACAACTAAGGGTCAGAAGAGTGAAATACATATAATGAGTGTGTAGCTCAGCAGACTAAGACTCTGTGGCCGTGATCAGAAGGTCGACGGTTCGTGCTCAGAATTGGCAGAATAGCCACATGTCCACAGGCTTTTGAACAAGACCTGAAAACCCTGGGGGCCTCAAGGTAGCAGTCTCTTCACTGTGACCCCCAAGCTTGTTCTTGCCTTTATGGAGAGTAAGATGGGGCAAATTATTAATCCCATGGGGCTTCAGCAGAATTAAAAACCAGTACAAGGAAAATAGTTGTTAATTTTAGATACTACCTTCTGCTGGCATTATGAGAATATTCAGATTATCATTTTTCCCCATAATTGCAATTTTAACATTAAATTTATGATTTTTCCCATGGTCCTGTGGCCGCTTTATATGGTAATTATTGATGAAAACTTTTTTGGAAAGTGAAACAATATAAAAATTGCTTTATTGCGTAAAAAAAACAGTTTTTGTTTAGTAAAATAATGTTTTTTCGCTTTTTATACTGCCGTCTTGTGGCAAATTTAAGTACTGCAGTTTGAAAATAATTAAATGATTTCTTCCCGAAATTGCAATACCTACGTTTGGCCACGAGATGGCAGAAAGAAAATAGAAAAATTATTTTCCCACGGTCTATTAGCAACTTTGTGTGGTAATTGTTTGTATTAAAAATACATTGGACCAAGTCAAATTATTTTAATGAAGAATTAACATCAAAAAGCTGCTAGTAGACCGTGGGAAAATAATTTTTAACTTTTCTTGCTGCCATCTCGTGGCCAAAAATAGGTACTGCAGTTTGAAAACAAATGATTTATTCCTGAAATTGCAATACCTACTTTTCGCCACGAGATGGCAGCAAGAAAATAAAAAAAATATTTTCCCACGGTCTACTAGCAGCTTTGTGTGGTAATTGTTTTTATTAAAAATACATTGGACCAAGTCGAATCATTTTAATGAAGAATTAACAACAAAAAGCTGCTAGTAGACCGTGGGAAAATAATTTTTAACTTTTCTTGCTGCCATCTCGTGGCGAAAAGTAGGTATTGCAATTTCGGGAATAAATCATTTGTTTTCAAACTGCAGTACCAACTTTTGGCCACGAGATGGCAGCAAGAAAAGTTAAAAATTATTTTCCCACGGTCTACTAGCAGCTTTTTGATGTTAATTCTTCATTAAAATGATTCGACTTGGTCCAATGTATTTTTAATAAAAACAATTACCACACAAAGCTGCTAGTAGACCGTGGGAAAATAATTTTTCTATTTTCTTGCTGCCATCTCGTGGCGAAAAGTAGGTATTGCAATTTCGGGAATAAATCATTTGTTTTCAAACTGCAGTACCAACTTTTGGCCACGAGATGGCAGCAAGAAAAGTTAAAAATTATTTTCCCACGGTCTACTAGCAGCTTTTTGATGTTAATTCTTCATTAAAATGATTCGACTTGGTCCAATGTATTTTTAATAAAAACAATTACCACACAAAGCTGCTAGTAGACCGTGGGAAAATAATTTTTCTATTTTCTTGCTGCCATCTCGTGGCCAAACGTAGGTACTGCAATTTCGGGAAGAAATCATTTAATTATTTTCAAACTGCAGTACTTAAATTTCGCCACAAGACGGCAGTATTTTATTTTATTTTACTAAACAAAAACAGTTTTTTTACGCAATAAAGCAATTTTAATATTGTTTCACTTTCCAAAAAAGTTTTCTATCAATAATTACCATATAAAGCGTCCACAGGACCATGGTAAAATCATAAATTTAATGTTAAAATTGCAATTATGGGGAAAAAGTATAATCTGAATATTCTCATAAGGCCAGCAGAAGGTAGTATGTAAAATTAACAACTATTTTCCTTGTACTGGTTTGTAATTCTGCTGAGGCCCCATGGGATTAATAATTTGCCCCATCTTACTCTCCATAAAGGCAAGAACAAGCTTGGGGGTCACAGTGAAGAGACTGCTACCTTGAGGTCCCCAGGGTTTTCAGGTCTTGTTCAAAAGCCTGTGGACATGTGGCTATTCTGCCAATTCTGAGCACGAACCGTCGACCTTCTGATCACAGCCACAGAGTCTTAGTCTGCTGAGCTACACACTCATTATATGTATTTCACTCTTCTGACCCTTATTCTTAAGTTGTTGTAGTGTTTCCATCATATGTAAGAGGGCCTGCCCATCTGAGTAATGTACATCCTGTGACATGTATTGACTATCAAGACAAACTGAAACACGGTGTATTAGGCTGTCAATGAGTACTGGACTAGGGCGAAAATCTGTCTGAAAATCTACCTATTAACTGGAAGAGTACAAACTGGAGACGGATCCCCTAATACAGAGGGATTAGCGTCTGTGCCACATCCAGAACAATTCAGTGTAGGAGTCTGGTGGTTCTACTGGATACTGACAAGTACCCAGCCCCTTTGTTCCCTCTGATAATCATCAGTCCTTCTCTGAATGCCTTCACCACTCTATTCCTGAATAGGAACACATTTAAATATGCTAGCAAGATCAAGGTATTGGGATAACCGTTAGGTTCGCTGTTCAGAGAGTTGCAGTGAAAACCATCATACACAGCAGCCCTTTCTGGATAAGATTACCTCCCTCTGATCTAACGGGTCAAAATTAAAGCAAGGTGCATTGCAATGTCTGACACCCAGCACACTACAGCATATAAAGTACAGGTATCCATCGACTTCTGCATTTGGAACCAGGACCACTTGTTGCATGTCAATTTTGGCGTATCTCAAGTTATATGAGAGGCAAGACATTAAGGACAGTATACACAGTACTGAAATAATAATGTACATATTAAACCACAGCACTTAATAAACAGATACTGCACTTACATTTCACGAAAAAAATAAAGCACAGATTGCAATAAGAAATCAAAAGATGCATGTGCTAGCAAACAGTGGGAGCTGAGGAAGAAGCAGTGGTGAAATACTCTATTGTACAGTAAGTTTCTTTTTATAGAATGAAATAGCATACAGGGGGCGGCATGGTGGTGCAGTGGTTAGCACTGTTGCCTCATGCCTCTGGGACCCGGGTTTGAGTCTCCGTCTGGGTCACATGTGTGCGGAGTTTGCATGTTCTCCCCATGTCATCGTGGGGTTTCCTCCGGGTACTCCGGTTTCCCCCCACAGTCCAAAAACATGCTGAGGCTAATTGGAGGTGCTAAATTGCCCATAGGTGTGCATGTGTGAGTGAATGGTGTGTGAGTGTGAGCTGCGATGGGCTAGCCCCCCATCCTGGGTTGTTCCCTGCTACGTGCCCATTGAGTCCGGGATAGGCTCCGGACCCCCTGCGACCCAGTAGGATAAGCGGTTTGGACAATGGATGGATGGATGGATGGATGGAAATAGCATACAGATTAAGCACCTGTGCTGTGCTATCTGCTTATAGTAGCTGTCCATTGTAGATACATCACTGTATGCGTACTATATTAAGAGCTAGATAAGGACAGTGGGTCATTATATGGCTTGCAGTCCTGCTCATTTTCCTGCACCCGTTACACTAAGTGATACCCCCACTAATGTCCTCTTTCATCCACTTTCGGGCATCTCTTGATCAGTGTATATTTTTTACTATGGACCTTGGACATACATGCGATTGGACACACACATACACACACACACACACACTTACACTAATTACCTAATCAACCATCTGTGCAAGCAGGTAAACATTTACCATCTATATAAGTATTGCACATTGCATAGAGAGTGTCCAATCTATATTAAAGGTCACTCGAAAGAAGTCAGACTTCAGTAAAGACTGTAAATTGGCAGCCATAACATAAGCCATAAATAATTACCAAATGAGTCATCCCATTTCGGAAACATTTATTGATATTCTTTCATAACACACAGACATGAGTTTTTTTTTCAACTGTCAGCATCCGATCCAAATGAGATTCCCATTTCCTTTCTGTGGGATCTAACAGAACACGGGCTGGCCATCAGTCAACATGCCTTCAACCGTGCAGGACAGGACCCAGTCCAGGCCAAACCTCACAGTGCTGGTGTTGATAAAAAAATGTAAGGAACATGCAGCTGCAGCTCACACACAAACACAGTCCACAGCATCCAGAAAAAGGTCAGGCCTTTTTCTTCTTTAGCTGACTCCGCCCAGACCGCGCCCCCTTCTGGGCGCCTCGCACTATGCCTTTGAACTGGCACTGCAGCTTGGCCCATTTCCTGTTTCCCAATGCAAGTCATAAGATTCACCCGTAAATGATATTTTGAATCGAAACAATATTTATTACTATTGTTTAGATTAAATATATAACTGTTTAATGACTGAATATAACTTGATATTGTTGTTTGTGTTGTTTAGTTTGAGGTTCTAGTTTCTGTCTTTATCCGCTTTCGTTTCAGTAGGCAGCTGGTTCATCCCAGGCTCAGGGTCTCTCTGCTCTTCATCAAACCCACACCCCCAGTTTGGGAGCACCCTCTCCTTCTCCTCCCCCCACGGCTGTGACCGTTACTCCTCCTTGAGGAGTAAACGCTCCGTACCCTATCCCAGCCCCTATACCCACAGGAGTGCATCACCCAGTGAGCAGCCGCCCTGCCTGTCCCCTCACACAAGCGCACACTGAAATCATGGTCCTAAGCTCTCTGTGTGGGTCACCACGATAGTACAGCACACCGACGATTACCCTCTGACTGAATCAGAATCAGCTTTAATTGGCCAAGTATGTTCACACATATTGGGAATAGTCAGACATTTAATCAAAATAATTAAGACAAGACATAAACATACAGTTCTGTTGATATGCGACACATATAACCTCTGCATTGACAGCACTGCTTCAGTTATCGATTGAAGAGCAAATTTCCAAAACTCACTCAGTCCGATAGCCTAAAGTAATAAGTCATAATCCTCTTCATACGTTGCAGTAATGGGAATGAAATCTCACTCAGTGTTTATGTAATCGAGCGATGGAATTTCGTGAAATTTCCAAAAGTCCACAGAAATCTTCTGAAAAACATTCCTGCGGACTGAGTTTTTGATATTTGCTTTTCAATTAACACAGTTTTCTTCAATCTGAGGTTTAACAGAATTCAGCCATATGCTGTTCAAAAAAAACTCCACAGAACAAAAACAGAAAGGATTTAACATCTGTCTGACAGGAAAGTTGACACAGGCGACAGCAGTGAACAAATCAATCAATGTATTGAAGGCATTCAGTAACTGGAGGCAGTATATACATAACATGATGACATGCCTTTTCTGTACTGAACATATTAAGGACGCTGTAACACTGCCCACCACATACCTGCTTCATTTATTGTTTTATACTTGCAGCTGCTTATTCAGACAGCTCGTCTACCTGTCTGTCCATGTTGCCATCCCATGACAACTGGTCCAGCCTACAGGTGCCGTCCCATTCCGGCATGTTACCCATGAGTCATAGCGGCGCCTCCGGGAGCAGCTCCAGGTGAGCCCGGATGATGATAAGCGGATGATGATTATAGCCGATTTTTCCCTTTTTCTTTATGTCTGGCAGTTTACCATCTAATAGGCATTTTTTTCTTTTTATACACTTTGAGATGCGTCTAGGTCAGATACGACCAAAATATTTTCCTTATTTCAGAAGTGGAAAAAAAATATTGCTCTCAGACTCTGTTCAGTTGTAGCTTTTTAAAATAATGTACCTTGATTTGTGTTTGTTTAAAATGCCATTACCTGCTGCTTACTGGGCCGCTGAAAATGTCTGGCCCAGCTAAATTTCTTGGTTTGAAAATCTGGCCCAACTACTTTCCAGACCTGGACTAGCTCTACTGAATCATACACTAATGTTATTCTGTTATGTGGGCTGTTGTGATAAGGAGATTTGCAGGATGCTGCACGACGGGTGGTGTCCCTGCTGCAGAATGCCCTGTCTGAAGCAGCACCTAGAGACAGTGAGGGTTGTTGTTATCACCTTAATATTGTATATACGCAATCTGTTATTTCTTAACTAATTTAATTGTAATGTATTCTTCTGATATGTTGTGCACAGCTAACAAAAAAGAGAAAAATGGAAAACCAAAGGAAGGCTTTCTTTTCTCTTAAAAGTCTTTTTTCTAAACCAACTGAGAGTCAGTTAGAGGGGTGTTCATTATCAGTATTGTTGCTGGCATTTCTGAAAATGTGCCAGTTTTAGTCAAGTGCCTACTTTTCAAATGCAGTCCCTGGCCAAGATGAAGAAAGCCATTAAGTCGGGTTAAAACAAAGTTCATGAAGACTACATGATAATATTAAGCACTGACATAACAAACAACATTTTACATGCAAAATATACAGGAAATATACACTGCAACAGGCTAGGATAGACAAATAACCAAATACACTTGCAAGCCTGACCACTTTAGACCCCAGATTAGAAACTGTTGGTGAATGAACATATATTTTTTCCAAGTTTTGTTTACTTTGCTGAAAGCAATTTAAGGGCTTTCAAGTTCTCACAAATAATAAAAAAACAAAGATTTTCCCACTATAGCCTGATCCAGTTTCTGTTGGGGGGGGGTGACAATTTGTAATAATAACTATTTCCTGCTGAAAAACACTGGTAAACTATCCACATAGTCCCGAGACCTCCATGACACATAGATATAAGCTGCCAGTGTTGATCGGCAGGAAATCTTCTCCAAAGCAACAAAATGAACAAAATCAGTGTTTAGGTATAGAATCTGATGGTTGCATTTGATACCAGCAGATGGCGGTGTCAAATAAGAAATAATTGAAAATACGCAATGCACGGTAAAAGCAATCTGAATTATTTATTGCAAAAACACAGATTTAAATGATGACTAAGACTTTGAGATCAATCATTATAAGCTGCCCGTGTGTTAATGATTATGAGATATGAATTGAACTAAGATGGAGCAGTGTAATTAATTCTAAATGAATATGATACTGTAAGAAGTATGAGTAGTTTGTCATTGCAGTTGTGGAACAAATCATCTGAGGTTCCATTGAGTCTTTTTAAGCAAATTACATGAATTATGTAGCAGAGAATATTTAACATTTGATTAAACAAGTGATGTGTTTGTGCAGTGTCTCTGTTAATGCCACTGAAAGTTTTTCTGGAAACCCTGTACCCTGACTTTTGTCGGAATCTTACTTTTGTCTCTCCCCCCTACAGTGCCGACGCAATGGTTCCGTCCAATGAGTACTTAAACACCATCCTGTCTATTTCTTACACTTCAGGCTCTTGCGGTGGGATTTGGGATAGCAGTGCATTAACTTCTCTGGGGAGGCGAATTAATTGAAAATTACACACCTGTACACAAAGTAGCAACCGGTGTTGTAACCAGTACATGACAAAGAAAAAGAAAAGATACTCCTGAGGGATTTAACCTCAGCCGGGGAATTTATGTAACCCTACAGGACGCGATACAATGCTGCCGTGGAAGAAAAACAAATTCGATCTGATCAGAGAAGACAAGCAGGTGAAACAGAAGAGTTATGCCGTGAGTCTAAATTACTCGGCGCTCACATCTTTCGCTAGGTCTTGTCCTGAGAGTGCACTGAATAGGGTTGGGAGCATGTTCAAATCAAAGAGGAAAAAGGTCAAGATTACCAGCGAGGACCCCACGTACACGGTGCTTTATCTGGGAAACGCGACCACCATCCAGTCCAAAGGAGACGGATGTACGGACGTGGCTGTCAGTAAAATTTGGAGCAAAAGTGAAACGGGTAAAAACGGGACAAAGATGAAGCTGACCATCAGTTCGCAGGGCATCCGAATGGTGCACATTGACGAAAAGGCGAGGAAACCGGGACATCTGTACTTACTGCACCGGATCACTTACTGCGTGGCCGACCCGAGGCTGCCCAAGGTTTTCGCGTGGATCTACAGGCATGAGATGAAGCACAAGGCGGTGATGTTGCGGTGCCATGCCGTACTCGTGTCAAAGCCGGAGAAAGCGAAAGCCATGGCGCTGCTCCTCTATCAGACCTCGGCCACCGCTCTGGCGGAATTCAAAAAACTCAAACGAAGGGACGATGCCAGGCACCAGCAGCAGCAGATCATAGGGGAGCACACGATCCCCCTGGTGCCGCTCCGTAAGCTCCTGAACGGCCAGTGCTATTATAAACCGCCCGTGGAGCGCAGCAGGAGCGCACCGAAACTTGGGTCCATCACGGAGGACTTACTCGGGGAGGAAGAAGAGGAAAGGACCATGCATTATGAATATGAAGACATCCTCGACTCCGACAGCAATTGCTTGGATGGGACTAAGAGGGACCTTTACCGGATAATCGATGATCTGGGTGAAATGTGCATTGGGAACGACGTGCAGATACTGAAAGCGGACCTACGAGTGACTCGCCTCCTTTCGGGAGAGAGTACGGGCAGCGAATCCTCAATAGAAATCACGCAGGAGAATGGGCATATTTCAAACGGCATCGATGAGGACAAAATGCAGGAGATCCTGTGATGATAAATTAGGAACAACCCCCCCCTCCACACACACACATACATATATATGTTAACTGTCGCCTCTCCTGATAGGAAAGATTTATCCTGTTCATAATATGGGATTATTCGTCTAAACTGCACGAGTAAGGGCATGTTGAAAGTTCCTAAAAATGACACCCAACACGAACAAAATCGAAGATCGAGGAAGATCCGCTAAATCGGACCGTTAGCGAAACGTTTGTTTATCCCATGCATGCTTCACTTGAAAAAGAAGCCAAAATGCTTTAAATAATATCCTTAAGTATTTTCTTCCGAGTCATGGATCTACTGCACATTTTATATTCTTATTATTTTGTTTGCATTGCACTGTTCTGTTGTGTGTCAGATTATTGATTAATTTGATATCCCTTTTGAATGTCTTAAGCGTCACTATTGTTAAATCTTTGCTGTGCAAAAGAAAAAAAATAATGTATTAAAATGTAAATAGTAAAAGAAGTATGTGCATACAGATTTATTTTTTAAAGAAAGTGTTTTCTGTGAATCAAACCAATAAACACAAACATGCGAAAAACTACTGTGTTTACTGTGGCTACGTAAACATTTCTGATTAAGATACAACTAGATCGCTTATATTTAAAAATGTACAGCTTTCAAGACCCCTACCCAGTACAGTTAAACGGAAATGTTACATTGAAAGAAGTATATAATCTGACATTCATTAAAATGAGAGACATGAGGGCATAATGTCTTCCTTAATTTCAGTCTGAAGATGTGAATATGCTAAACCATAGGCACTGGTATTTATGCTATACACATTGCTGTTATTGTTTTTATTGTTATTGTTTATGCAAATACACTTGTGTACGATGCTGTGCTGGAGACTGCTGCTCTGGCTTCCGCCTTTGCACACAGAGCAGTGTGCCTATACCTGTCAGCAGACATATTGTCCTTATGCTGTGGTGGGGCTCATGTACACAGGGTGCTTGCTCTCCTCAGTGACTGATGGTACACGGCATGTTTAGCTGATGTTTTTCTATAACGTACTGTGGATTTAGCACTACTTAATATAACACAGAGCTCAGATAAACATCATCGAGCTCCCTACAGAAGGCAGCAAATGATAAATCTTAATTCTGTCGCTACTGCGAGGCTTTTAGTGCAATCCTCACTGGGCTGACTATGGAGATGCTCAACATGGTCTATGTGAGTGTGTGTGTGTGTGTGTGTGTGTGTGTGTGTGTGTGTGTGTGTGTGTGCACATTTACCTGGATGTTAGGCTTTATTCTCTGCTTGTGCCGGCCAATGATCTGATATCAATATCATTTGCAATTTGAAAGCCTCTTTAATTTCAACTATTTTGTGTTTATGTTTGATGTCAGTCTTTAAGAATGTGTCATAACGCTAGCCAGTGTTAGCTGAATGCAGAGGTTAAAATGTCCTGGAGCTAAATGCTAAATGTTCTGCCAGTACAGCGTTAGGCTTGTACAGTTACCCCTGTAAGCTGCAAGCGTATAGAATAGTGGTGTGATATCCTCATTAGTCCTTTGGCAGCTCTCCGGCAGTGGTGCTTACTGGGATGCTTGGTGGGTGTCCCTTATTAAAAGAGCATGATGACCACACTGCCACTGCATGCTGTAGAGCTCCTTCAGGATGTAAAATTTTGATTGTTTGATATCCTGTCAAGAATTGCCCCCCCCTTCCTAATTTTTTTAAACAGTCTTGTTTTCTTCATTTAAATAATGTATTTTTAGAGCAAAATGAATAATTCAAGATACCTTTTTTGATACAGTCATAAAATTTATTGATTGTATCCAATTAGTAAAGTAACCTGCTATTTACGGACATATGTTATTCCTGGGAAAATTACACCACAGCTTCTTTCATAAATAATAATCCAAAAAACTTAAATCTTAAATTTTAAAAATCGAATGTCAAGGAGGTTGGACCTGTAGAAATCCAACACATTGTATTTCTTAAAAAAAATGTAAAACTGTATATAAAACTTCTTAAATTAATACAGAACTATAAACAACTGCATTTATTAAAAACATTTCAGGTGCTTTATTTATTAACTGAAAATCACCTCCTGTATTCCAAGGAAGATCAGGCCGCTAATTTTAAATTTACTGCACATTAATTTTATTTAAGAGACAGTGAGCAAATAGCACATTACAAACATGAATTTAAAGCCTCCCATTTGATTAAGAAAAATCCAGGTATCTAATATTTAAAAATGTACAGACCACTGCCCAGTACAGTTAAATTGAAATGTTAAATTGAAGCATGTATATAACCTGAAATTCATTAAAATGAGAGACATGAGGGCATAATGTCTTCATTTCAGTCTGAAGATATTGAATATGCTAAACCATAGGCACTGGTATTTATGCTATACACATTGCTGTTATTGTTTTTATTGTTATTGTTTATGCAAATACACTTGTGTACGATGCTGTGCTGGAGACTGCTGCTCTGGCTTCCGCCTTTGCACACAGAGCAGTGTGCCTATACCTGTCAGCAGACATATTGTCCTTATGCTGTGGTGGGGCTCATGTACACAGGGTGCTTGCTCTCCTCAGTGACTGATGGTACACGGCATGTTTAGTTGATGTTTTTCTATAACGTACTGTGGATTTAGCACTACTTAATATAACACAGAGCTCAGATAAACATCATCGAGCTCCCTACAGAAGGCAGCAAATGATAAATTAATAAATAAACTGTAAATTAATAAATAAAGTGCAAATTAAATTATTTTTGTTAAATATTTTTTTATTCAGGTGGGTAAAATGACTCTAGCAGCTAAAAAGCAAAAAAAAAGTTTGATGTGCTTTTTTGTTTCTTATTTTATGTACTAATAGTGATATTTTACACATTTTGAACTTTTATCCCTAAGATTAAATGGATTGAGGACCTACACAGATTTTAAACTACAATGCAGAAATTATTATGGGGCCACTTTAAACAGAATGTCTCAGAGTCTCTGGTTTCATTTTAAAACTGTTGTTGTAGTTTTTATGTTCCTGTCTGGTTAATATTAAAATCATGAAAATGCAGCTGTTATTTCTAAAAAAGGATTTACATTTTAATTTTTAATGAATAGCTACTGGCCTCCCATCTAGCCTCCTTCCCTCATGCTCTTGGTTTCCCAGGACAGGCTCCCGGTCCCCAGGGATGGTTGGCTGACCCATGGGGTATTTTCTCCAACCTGCATTATTTACTTACTGCTGCCATATGGATAATCTTGCAATAATAAAATGCACGTTAAGCTAATACAGTTGACAGCATTTTTTTTCAGTCAGGAGGGGAGTAATGTGAGGAGAGTGCTAACCATGTGGGTCTGAGTGACCGGTGCAGCCGCTATGACCTGGTTCAGTGTTTCAGGTACACGTGGAAGGCGATCTGCTCTTCAATAATGCACATGTTTTGCGATGCTCCAGACCCTGCGCTGGAGCTTCTTGTTACAAGCTGGAACGCGCTTGACGCATCAACCATCTCCGGCAGACAGGTTTGTGAATTACAGTTACAGAAAGGCTTTGGTGAGAAGTTAGAGCTAACTTGCAAGTCCTGAACACAAGCCTAGTACCAGCCTGCTGCTCCTCACCTTTCACAGGCCCTCCTCTCTCAGCTCCTGCCTTTTCTCCTCGCTGTTTAATTAATCTCTTTTCATGAACTGGTTTTCATTACAAGTCAGGATAGTTTTTGTAACTCAGCTTCTTAAGAAACTTCTCTCCCCTGTCTGTAATACTGTCCATTCCCCTTGTTGTCTTTCATCCTCAAAAAGCTTGTTTTCCACAAACCCAAGGACTTTGGAAAAACACCTGCAGCTCCTACCTTCACGACAAAATAATGACCCTCATACTACAGGAGGATTCTGATACTGTATCTAAGTCTGACGTAACAACTCATAATCTTCCGTGCACTACACTTCATCGTGCGTCAGTAAATAAAAATAAAATGATAACATAATATCAATAATAGCCCAAGAAAACAAGTATTTCAGATGGAAGAGTTTGTCTTAAAGCTTCGCTGGTGTTGTGGCTGATGTAAAAAAAATAAAAATTGACTTTCAATCTGATTTCAAATGTTGATGTCATTAGATTTTCATTTTTTATGGACTTATGCAATGCAAATTTCTCATTGCTAAAGAACAGTTTTGAAGATGATATAGGAAAAAATAGATAGTAAATATTGTGGTAATCCCATTATATATATGGGATTATAGTGCCTTTTTATGTGAAATCTTAGTAAGCACATAAAATGCTTATGAAGACATGTAAGCACAAAAGTAGATCATGTCACTTGTGCTTAAGCTGTTTTCACATTTCTGGGGTGCGGCATCCAATCTGACCATAACACTCGACATGCTGAGGATGACTGGCATTTCTGGCATCTGACTGGGCTGCTACCCGAGTGAGATGCAGATAAGGATTGGCAGAGAACTGCAGCCAAACCCTGAAAGGCAGGGGAGGGAACCTTTTTCCTTCTGTCAGACACGCTGGTGACATTTGCCTTTGCAAAGTTTTCAAGTGAGGAAATAATGATCACTTTAATAAAAAATCAGCTTAGTTAGAGGGGTCTGTGGGAGAAAGTCTAATAGACTAATAGAGCAACTGGTATCCTGATGGTAACTTGTACCATTGTCTTTATCTTCTTGTGGGGTCGGGTGACAATAAGCAACTGCCCCTTTTGCTTGAATGAATGATATTGCCCCCCCTCCCTTTAATGTCACAAGTACCCATTTTCCATAACTGACCACAGTAAAATCACATAAAATCCCCCCCACAGCTGTCAAAAAATACCAATCTGCCACACACCCCCTCCCCCATTTGATCAGCTACCCTTTGAAAAGATGCATGTCACTGCTGTTTATATTTTTGTCCCCAGGTCAGAATTAGTTGATGATGATGATGATGATGATGATGATGAGAACCCTTTATTGCTGTTGCAATACACCATGTCACTAGTCACAAGTACCAGCGAAAAAACTGGCCATCAACCGACCATACATATACACAAACATCACAGTAGGGGGTAGACCGGTCGGGAGACAGGGGAGGAGAGAAGAAAAGAAACAGAGTAACATGAGGAGAGAGGAGGAGAATAAAAAAACAGCCCCCAGACTGTGCTCCAGTGGGGAGGACATTGTAGGGTTCCACCTTGTTGGGAAAACCTTCATACAGTTTGAGTCAACTCTACAGATTTTCATTTTCATTAGGCCTGAAATTTATGGCATTTATCTATTCAGCAGACTCATCTGTCTGAAGTAAGGAAAGTTTAATGTCAGCATCCCTGGAGCACTTGCAGTTATTTTTATGATTATGATGATTATTAATTATAATTATTTTTATTACTATTAATAATAATAATAGTTTTATTTACATAGTGTCTTTCTCAAACTCAAGGATGCTTTACAATACATACAATCTAATACAATAAAAGGTCTACAACTAAATGTAAATCAGCCTTGCAAAGGGGATGATATATTAAATATATATGGGCACCGACCCCTAATCCTACCACACTGAGGTACATGTTGAAATCGATATGGGCTCACACCCCTTCCCCTACCACACTGACACGCTGCCCGTTCTGCTAAATTAGCTGACTGTTCTCATTTGCCCTTTGATTGTCACTGTGGGGCCTCAGCAGGGGATTCCCTATCTTCAGGGACACCATTAAGTGGGGGGGGGGGGGGGGGTTGGCAGTTAGGACCATTCCAAGTGCCCTAAAAATTTGGAACATAATTGGATTGGTCTCAGTTGGGGGCCCCATATGATATCCTTTGATGGGACCTAAAATCTCTAGCAGTGCCCCTGCTTCTCTCAGATTCATGTCACTTGAATTTATTCACTGAAATTTCACTTACTGAAAGTAGACAGGTGCTATCCAGTCTGGCCCAAAACCCCTGAAAGGAAATTCTGAAAAGCTGCAACAAGTAAAAATGCAGCTTATGTGTGCACTGTAAAACAATGCGTGTAATACTGGTTTGATGATGCCCTCAGGCGCAGGACCGTCTGGTATGTAAGAAATACTTCTAGATCAGCAGAAACAAAAGGCTGTGTGTTCCATTATAACCAAACAGACCAGTTTTTTTTAACTAGGTCTTTTGCAAGTCTCACGTGAAACAATAGTCTTTTGACTCATATTAAGAGGATCAGATATACTAGACACAACAGCATTATTTCAACACAAACCAACAGAGGGAGTAATGCAGATGATTATATGAATTCCTAGCCATTTTATAATTATATATATTTTATATAATAATTATTAGGGTAAAGGATATAACTGATTAAGTTTTTGTGACTTGAAAAACATTAAATACAATCTCCAAAAGCCATAGATTTCCAGTCCCTGAAGAAAATCTAGCTTTAAATTCTTTAAGTTTCTTGGGACACATGTGGGTGAAATAAAATAAATGCTGAAAAATGATCACAGTGAAGAGCTGAGCTCTGAATTATAATTGATGAAGTTGGTTATTGAGTTTCGACTGTAAGCTCACATTTCCTGGCTGTCCTGTGCATTTGTTCTGTGTCACAGATCGCAGGGACAGGAGTTGGGTGAGCGCACAATAGACAACACAGAACGCCGTTAATGGCCGGACTGAGGAGGCACTCACAGAAACTCACTTAAATACACCAGAACAATTAACATAACTAGAAACAGCTGATTACAAAGGGATTCCACGTGAGGTAAATGAGGGGGTGTGAAACACAGGAAGAGCAGAACAATCAGGGCATGACAGAACCCCCCCCCTCCCAAAGGCGCACACTCATGGTGCGTTCATTTTTCTCTCGGAAGCCGGAAATTCCGAGTTGAGTAACATCACGTCTGACAATCTCCCGTTCGAGCTACCACATCTCGGAACAAACATGGCTGCCTCCATGAACATGCTGCTGTGGGTTGTTGCTTTGTATTTTATCAGATTTGGAGTGTAAGTGTGGGCAAAAATTCAGGTTACATAGCCAGAGGAAGTCCTGTTCCTAGTACCTGTGCATAAGCAGGAGTCACACAGGCTTTCAGACAGTCAGGGTACGTTCTCTTCAGCCTGGCAGTGACATGTATTTTTTTACAGCTGCCATAAATCAATCTCTAGCCCTTTCTGCTTTCAGGATCATCACACATCCTGCCTGGATAATGGTGCCTCAAAAGCTGTTTTACATACTGCAATGTATTTTACAAACGCGCGATCGGTGACTGATGACCAAGCAGCAACTCCCAGGTCTGATATGGTGTTAAGGCACATGCTCACAGAGGCTCATCGCGGCACAGTAGTTGGACAGCTGTGACACACATCAGGGCAGTGGGGTTTACGTGCTCAGCTACAAGAATACTAAAATGCTATTATCTGATAAATGTGAGGCCTGGACGGTGCCTGCCAATCCGAAGTAAGAACCAAAAAAACATCATAAAACATACTCAATTAAACATTATGTGCAATAGCAATACAGTATCTACTGATTTTCATCACTTTCCTACATTGAATTTTATACGATCATTTAGTTGTAGTAATATATAGTAGAAGAATGAAATAAAAAGATCTTTCTTTCATTACTTAATGTACAAGATGCTTAGGCATGCCCATGCTGATCAAAGTAAAAACACCTGCCACCCCTGGTGTGACAAAGTTCTAGAACAGGGGTGCCCAACTCCAGTCCTGGACGGCTGGAACCCTGTGTAGCTTAGTTCTTAACCTGTACCACCATAAATGATTCAGCTCAAGAGCTGTGTGGTAATTAGCACAAGGAGTTGAATCAGGTGTGTTAAATGAGGGGAAACCCAAAAATGTGCAGGACTCTGGCCCTCCAGGACTGGACTTTGGCTCCCCTGTTCTAGAACAACATCCTGGGATCCAGAGGTCACTCTCTTCCTGGCTGAGGTCAGTATTTATACAATAAGGATGGCATGGAATTTTTCTGCATTTTCAGTACAATGTGTACGGACTGTCAGGTCTACAGGCATAAACACGAACCAAGCCTGCAATGTAAAACAGCATTATTGCATTCACAAGCCACACAAAATGGTACAAGGAGTACTTTGATAAGAAGACAGCCACAATTCTTAGCTTTTGTAAGGAATCCGCATAATCTTTAATAAACCTGTTTTCATAGACATCTAGTATTTCGCCAAAAACATTGTTGATACATATTTTTGTACATAATTTAGGGTGACCTGGTAATGCAGGAAAAAGAAGCAATTTATAAACATCTATGTACTCATAACCTTAATTGTGTTACTGTGGTATTTTTTTCCTGGACTGCTGTATTTTTTTCTCTGAAATCCTCAGCTACACTCATCACCCCCCAGATGACCTCTTTTGCGGATCCTGGCACTTTTTTGTCACCGCTGAAAGATCCGAATTAGACTGAAGTGTGGAGCAGTTGCAGATCCACGTGCAGCCCGTGGAGGTGCCGGGCATAGTGCGCTGACTCTATAATCCACAGTTACTTCCTTCCTGTGCCTTTGTTTCAATTTCCTGGCGCCCTCTGTAGATAACTTGTTTTCAAGCAGCATACCATTATCCTGCCCCTGCAAATCCATCTGCTTTTAAAGGAAAAAGAACTGATAACTCACTTGTTGACAACAATCCTCCTTCTCTAAGACACAGTGATTTCTGCATGAAAAAGTTCTCTTATTATAACCAGTAGGGGGTCTGAAGTCTATCTTGGAAGCTATGGACACAAGGCAGGAAATGATCCCGGATGGGGTGTGAACCCATCACCGGCCATGCACACACCATGCACACACCATGCACACACCATGCACACACCATGCACACATGGACAATTTCGTAACGGCAATTCACTTTAGCATGCTTTTGCACTCTTGGTGAAACCTAGAACCTGGAGGAAACCTCACGATGACATGGGCTAGAACAGGTAAACTCTACACATGTAGAGCCAGAATGGAGACTCATACCTCAGTCCGAGAGATGTGAGGCAACAGTGTTAACTGCTGCGCCATCATGTTGCCCCTTTGATTGAACATTAATTGAACTGAAAAGCCTGATGATTTCAATGTAATTCTTGGACTAGTGTGTCTTACATTGAAACTCAGGCTCAAGGATTTCAAAAATTGTAAGATTTTATTAATCGGGGTTTAACTCAGCCCAGCAAATGGTAACCCTTGTCCACTTGTATCTGTTGGGATGTCACATTTTACAGGTGTCAAGTGATATTTCATGTGTGGCATCTTGTTTGCATAAAACCTTGGTCGCCACAAGTGTCCTTTAAACTTGCAATATGTTGATAAAGATTCAGAATCAATCAAGTCCTTCTTTAAAGTCCATCAGTTCTACAGATCGCAGTGAATTGCACACTAGGGAATAAATCCAAATCCTTTAAAGACTGTTGCTATGATGGCCTGACCCTTTTAAATTGTGTGTTGAAATAAATTTCTCTCTTGACTCACATGCCACTTTAGAATTTCAAGTACTACAAATTCCAGAAACATTTGCATAATATAAGTACTTGATGTTCTAGTTCAGCTCTGAATTGGGTGGGATCACCTGCATAGCTAACTCACTGTGTCATTCTCACTGTGGCACTTCCAAACAGGTAAATAATGGCTGTTCCACACCTGTCATTATATCGTTACTGCCAGTTGAAGCAGCATAAGAATATCAGCTTAGCTGGTTTCACTTGCAATAACATATTAGTGGATACTTTACACTTGAAGTTCAGAAACTGTCCATGAGATATTTCTTAGAAGAGGAAATTTCCAGCCATCAAAGTAAAAATACAAACTTTACATTCATTTTTTACATTCAAAAAGTAATCATTTAGGATGTTTTAACTAGCTTTACAGTACGAAGAATAAACATTTTAGGATATGTCACTTTACATCTGAGTGAAAACATTATGTACTCAGTGGCCACTTTATTTGGTACACCTAGCTCATACCAGGTAGGAGCCAGTTAATTTGGTATGCCTAATTCATACCAGGTAGGACCCACTTTATTAGGTACACCTAGCTCTTACCAGGTAGGACCCACTTTATTAGGTACACCTAGCTCTTACCAGGTAGGATCCACTTTATTAGGTACACCTAGCTCTTACCAGGTAGGATCCACTTTATTAGGTACACCTAGCTCATACCAGGTAGGACCCACTTTATTAGGTGCACCTAGCTCATACCAGGTAGGACCCACTTTTACTTCCAGAACTGCTTCAAGAGCTTTAGTTAACAAGTCTGACTGTTCTACGCTACTCTGATCCCATTAACAAGGTGTTTTTCGCAAAAGAACTACCGCTGACTGGATGTTGTTTTGTTTATTGCACCATTCTCTGTCAACTCTGGACACTTTAGTATGTGAAAATCCCAGGATGGTAGTTTTTTCTTAGATGGTGGAACCACCATGTCTGGTACCGGCAATCAGACCACATTCAAAATCACTTACATCAGGTATCTTAATGCTGTAATGCTCAGCCAAACAGTGAGTGACCCTCCTGTACTGTTTGCATTCCGCTGCAGCCAAATGTTTGGAAGAGCAGACTGTTTGCATTAGTACATTAAAGCAACTGAAAATATAAATGACTACATAACAGAACAGCAGAAAATTGCCAAAATGTTTTTTTTTTAATTTAAGCAGCAGTGATCAGTTTGATATGGCCTGTATCTGCCTGAAATATTATAATACTGAGTCAGAGGAATGCACTCGGTATTGAGAGACTTAATTGGTGATAAATGCCAATTCTACCAACAAAATACGTTACAAGGAGCTGCCTCTTTGTTTCCAACCTCGCCCTTTCTGACTATTATAATCAGCATGACTCCCGCTGTCAGTTTGCTCTCTAAATTAAGGGTGAATGGTACGAAACAGAATTAATTCTCTTCAGATGGCAGTCTATTCATTTATTCCCCCCCCCATGAATCACTACCTTATTGTGGTGGAGGGTTTGTGTGCCTCTGTGATCCTAGGAGCTATGTTGCCAAGTGAAATTGCCCCAGGAATGGTCTCCCAAGGCAAATTCATCTTAGGTGAGCGGCCAGGCCTGGAGAGAGCTTGCAGGCGACTGCCTGGTGGCCAGGCCTGTACCCATGCGGCTCAGCTTGGCATAGCCTCAAAGGGTTTCATCGGTCTGCCCTCCTGTGGGCCCATGGGTATCAGGTACAGTGTAGATTGGGTGGTAGCTGAGGGCAGGGGTTTTGGCCAACAGATGTCAGCAACCAATTCTGGTTATAAGCACATGAAATGTAACTGACCAGCCTGATCTGAACCCAAGTGGTGCTCTGTTATTGGACTTCTGTGGTTACCACAGTCTGTCCATAATAAACACCATGTTTAAACATAAAGGTCTTCATACGTGTACCTGGTACCAGAGCAGCCTACACTGCAATTCAATGATCCATTTTGCTATCATATAGCATATTGTCAGATCTGCAACCCCATGATTTGGACACTTGGATGAAGAGAAGCGCTAAGATGTCAACTGATCACAACTTGATAGTAAGTCAGATCTGATGGCGGGAACGAAGCCAGAGAGACCTAGTAGACCTAAATGTATAGTGAGGGTGTGCTAGGAGTGTCTGGAGGAGGCCCCTGTCCAGGAGATCTTCAACTTGCACCTCGAGTCATGGAACATCGAGCCTGAATGGGCGATGTTCTGGTATTCCATTCCAAAACCGGAGGTAGAAAGCAGCGGCTTTAAGGTTGTTGGTGCCTGTTGCACAAGCCCCATACCTGGTGGAGGAGACTAGCGGCAAAAGGAGCTGTCAGGCTGAAGAAGGTCTTCGAAACTTGGTTAACTCATGGGACTCCAGACGCAGTGAGAGGTACCAGCAGGCCAAGCAGAATGCAGCTTTGGCAGTTGCTGAAGCAAAAACTGTGGGAGGAATTTGGTGAGACCATTGGGAATGAATGTCAGATGTTAGTCAGCCTTAAAAAGATTGTGGCAAACCATCAGCTAACTTAAGAGAGGGAAGCAGGGTTTAACCCATGCTTTGTACAGCAGGGATGAAGAACAGTTGATCTCAAAAGTGGATAATGTCAAGCAGTGGAAGGAGCATTTTGAGGACCTCCTGAATCCCACCTCTGCTTCCTTGGAGGAAGCAGAACTAAATGACTCAATTTATCAATTTATCAATTTACCAGTTGATCTACATTCCTGCCCTCACCGTCAGTTACAATCTTTGGGTAGTGATTGAAAAAAAAGAGATCACAGATACAGGTAGCAGGTATGAGTTTCCTTCGCAGTGTGTCTGGGCTCAGCCTTAGAAATTTGGGAAGAGCTCACAGTAGAGCCACTGCTCCTCCACATCGAAAGGAGTCAGTTGAGGTGGTTTCGGCATCAGGATGCCTCCTGGATGCCTCCCTGAGGAGGTGCTTAAGTTAAGGCATGTGCATGTGGAAGGAGACCCCCACGGCAGACACAGGACAGTTGGCCTTGGAATGCCTTGGTATTCATCCAGTGAAGCTGGAGCAGGTGGTTAGTCAGAGGGAGGTATGGGCATCCCTGCTTAGACTGCTGCGCCACGACCTGACCCCAGATTAACAGCAGACAATGGATGGATGGATAGATGGATGGATGGATGGATGGATGGACGGAAGCCTATCCGTCTTTGACAGTTGATGTCACATTCGCTATAGCCGCAGTTTATTGTGGGTCGAAACGCCATTGTGGGTGTATACAACTCAAGTGGCAGCATCTGCGTGCGTAAGATGGGACACTCGTGCTGTGTGAAAGGCTGTCATACTAAATCACATGGTAGAAATGGCAGAAAGGTGGAGCACAACATGAGATTTTTTTCAGTTTCCCACTTGGAAAAGAGGATATGGACAGCAGGTAGAGGAGGTAAGGAAGAGGTGTCGGGTGGCCTGGGTCGCAGCAATGAGACGGAAGGAGATCACTTTCAACACGATATCTCCCTTCAAGCGTGTTTGTTCTCGGCATTTTCATAAAGGCAAGATGTTTTTTTATTTTAAGTAATATTACTGAATATGCATTTTTTTGTCTTCTAAAGTTGGTATTTTCATAGTGGTTAACCTATGCAAGCAAGCTAGCCTCACTTCGGAGGGTAGCAGAAATGGATATTCTGTTCGTGTTAAACTAGCATTGCACAGTGAATGCTTTTTAAAGACAAAAGTAAACAGCAAAACTGTAATGACACATTTATCAGTGTATATTCACGTGCATGGATTATAAGACACAATGCTGGATAAGGCTGTCACTGTGTGCTGTGCCCTGACAAACCAATGCTCAACTATAGTTTAGGTGTAGAAACATTTTCAAGTACAGTTTCTGACATTTCACATGATGTCTGGAAGGATCTGTATAAACTCATTGTATACCGAGCCTGTATTCTGCTTGTCGCTTATATTTTATTTTAAATATGACCAATAAAGTTACAGTATGTCCAATGACATTTTTGTGGTGTCCTTGACTCTTTTCCTTTCTTAAACACCTAAATGACTGGTTGTCAGGTTCCCAGGAAGACAGGCAGGCTGGAAGTGGCGAAGGATGAGGCAGGCAGGAGGAAATATGGGCAGACGAGGGTTTATTGGGACAAGCAGGGGGTAGAGAGATGCACATTCCAAGACCAACAACAATGACCGACATCAGACAGGGCAAGACGTGGACTGATATACAGAAGACAAGACGAAAATAACAGGCAACAGGCTCTGGACCCCCTGCGACCCAGTAGGATAAGCGGTTTGGAAAATGGATGGATGGATGGACATTTGTACAGTATTGTATATGTTAGTGACGTTATATTTCTAACGGCTTAGGCCAATTGTGGAAAATACACATATAAATATTATAATATTTATAAGATACTGTCATCTCAACTGGTTGGGCGTACCCCAACCCTGTGCCCTATGCTGCTTGAGACAGGCTCTATACTTTGTACATAGAAATTCAGCTATAGACAATTTAATTTTAATTATTGTATCAAGGGTTGAATCCCTGTGGCTGCCTTAGTAATCATATAACAATTGGCTGACCCTGTTCTCAGGTCCTGACTGGTACATCTCTTTGGACAACAACATCTGCTAAATTAATATAAATATAGAAGGACAGACAGTAATAGCAGCATGTATACAAGTGGGTTAATAAGATGTGCCCTAACTTTTCTTTGGTTTTATACCAATTTTTTTTAAGCCCTGTGATTAAGATTCCCTGCATGTGTGTTCAGTCTACATGTAGAAACAGCTTACAGTTGGTGTTGACAACTGTGGAACTGGGCTTCAGCATAACCAAGTGAAAATTAACTGATATAGTTATTAAACAACTAAACAAACGTGGAAAATGCAGACATACGCAGGAACAGAGGGGAAGGGATAGCAATGCCTTTTTCCGGAAGCTGTCCTTGGAACAGGAAGCCTGGGAAGTTGAACAGGAAACTGTTGCTGTAAAAGGGACCCCTGGCGTTCAGAGAGCAGTAGGTAAACGACAATGTTCCTGTCCATTTCAGACTGCAAGACGGCATTCCACGGCTTCCCTGGGGTAAAGGTACATGCAGGCTGCCAGCAATAAGGACAAACTTCAGCTTAACCGTGAACAGGGAACTGCAGGCAGCTTAGTCTGCTTAACCAATGCACTCATGAAACAATTAGCAGTAGCTCTTGTCAAAACTGATGGCCTTGCATGTGGATGATTTGTTGCTGGCAGCTCCCCATCATATTTGCTTTGTTCTACAGATTGTACCCAGCTAACTAATAACACTTTTTTTGTCTAAAACAAGTATTCTTGCCTGTAGGTTCCATGTCTTTCACCAGCAGGTCACTCTGATGGATGCTGGTATTCCAATCCATGGCCAGACTTGATACTGTCCCTCCTGCATTATCATTTCCACGGCATCCATCTTTGTGTTATGTTATTAGACCTGATGAGCTATATCACTAGTGCTAATCTAACAGGCTATAAGTATAGCAGCCTCCTATGCTGGATCAATCACATTCGCTACTATTCCAGCTACCAGTGAAAGTCCAGGACACTCGACTCTTTTCCTGCCAGGTGATGGATCTGGATATGTTCCAACTGGATCTAGCAAGGTTATTTAGCATCAACTAGAGGGACACATCTACTCCTCAAACTGGAGTTTTTCAATAAGCCATTTGGGTTTGAAGAATCCCGTTGTCATGCATTTGTACAGCCAGGACATCTGCTTGCAGAAATACACAAGCAGCATTATTAATTATTAATAACACAGCTGGTTTTAGTAATTAGTGGCTTTGTATGGGAACGAGGAAGAAGACTGTGCTGGCCTAAAAGAATGTGGCAGCTACTGTATTTTTTGGGTAGATTAATTTCCTAAGTGGTCAGAAAATGGATAGATATAAATGTCAGAATTCAGCAGCATTTTTGTTCCTTTGGATGTTGATGTGCATTTCACAACTGGCTAATTTACTCTGTATTTTAGAGGCATCAATAGAGCCACTTACAAACTAGAATGGGGCCTGCTGGAAGCAGCAACACTGTATTCCCCAGACAGTCTTCACCTGCCCCACCCATCCAGTCTATACTTACCTCCTGCTCTCTAATCCAGTGGTTCTCAACCTTTTTGCACCATGACACAATTTTTACCTTGCCAGCATGGTCATGACCCTATATCAAGTATGGTTTTAAATTAACAGTATGATAAAGGTCAGTGCGCACTCTACAATTTACGACAATCATTTCCTATCGCACAAATATGACTGAATGTGTTAGAGAATTGAAAGTTAAGCATCTGTGGTTTGGCTTCTTGGATTGGTTGAATGATCACTAGGTTTGTGCTAAGACATTGCAGACCCAAGACCCATTGAAATAGGTTAATTCTGAGATTGGAGCTGGGAAATCTCATCATGGATCAGCATAGGAGCTTGCTGGCTTTAAAATGCTTCAATTTCAGAACTAGCCATGGGTTGTAACCCATGGGCTGAGAATCACTGCCCTAATCTCCACAGAATAAGTTTAGATGGCAGATGGCTGTGTTCACAAGAGAGTGGCTATAGCCTCCACCTTTTCACCCTTGGCTGCCTTCCATCATGCAGTTGCAATTTTGGGTTGATTTGGGATCTATCGTAGGGGAAATTCTCAGTTTTTACAGATTTACAGTTTTTCATCTATATAATGTTTTTGTGAAGTAGTAATAAAATCTGTTTGAAAGACAATTATAAAATATTTTTAGTTTCTGTATTCACAAGACCAAATGTCTTCTGCAGCTGCCGTTTCTGTCTCATAATTTAATATTTTCCAGTTTGGTGGTCATGCAATACCTCTGCAAAGCTTAAAAAAGTTCCATTAAAAACTTTTTGAGTTATCATCTTAATGGGATAAAGTGTCAAAAATCAAGTGTCAAAACTGCCCTTCTTTTGTTATTACTATGCGGTACTGCTTTAATTTTGGGGCACTCAGTGTCAAAATTTAATCCATTCTAGTTCATCACTCATCCAATGCCTTTGCAAAGTTTTAAATATCCATCCATCCGTCCATTTTCCAAACCGCTTATCCTACTGGGTCGTGGGGGGTCCAGAGCCTATCCCGGAAGCAATGGGCACGAGGCAGGGAACAACCCAGGTTGGTGGGCCAGCCCATTGCAGGGCACACTCACACACCACTCCCTCACACATGCACTCCTGTGGGCAATTTAGCTAGTCCAATTAACCTCAGCATGTCTTTGGACTGTGGGGGGAAACCGGAGTACCTGGAGGAAACCCCACGACGACATGGGGAGAACATGCAAACTCCACACACATGTGACCCAGGCAGAGACTAACCACTGCACCACCATGCTGCCCTGTATTGTAAATCACACAGGTATATTAACTAGCATAATATTTGTCTTGTGGGGATGTCCTTTAAGACAGGCCAGACTGCAGCCTGTTCTGACAGATTCTGGGAATTGTGAGAATTTCATGAGGAAATTGTGCAATGCGATGTTTGGATGTCTCAACTCTTTTTTCTGCTTTCCGTTTTTTCAACTTTGCTAATGCTCTGTGGGTTTACCCACAACGAGTACTTTCAGAAACCCATGTTATGAAAAAAATGTGTTCATGGCCTTTGGGGAAAAGTAGCTGATGTTTTTGTCTGTTTGGAAAATTCAGCAAGTAAGAAGAGGTCTGGGAAGGAATCAGGGTGAGACACGGTGTGCATATACTGTAGCTCTCTGCTTTAAGAGCTCCGCTATGCTTATCTGCATGGTAAAAAGAAACAACGCAGGGTAATATTTGACTAATGTCACGTTAAAATTGGGGGATCTCAGCTTGTCAGCTGATTGAAAAGAAAAATCTAAAAGTTCTTTTAGAATACGTATTAGCTTTTAGCTTTTACAAGAAAACGTAAGTTTTCATCCATACTGAAAAGATAGAATTACAGAAATTCCTTTCCCATACTTGAATTTTTTGCCATTAACGTGAGTGCACTCTATACTGCAGAGAATTTCGAGAAAAATAACATGTACTTTCCCTGTTTGGTCAATTGAAATTAATATTACCAGAGCTTTGCACTCTAACCACATACTTAAGAGAAGATGAGGAAAAAGGGAAATGGTCAAAGCTGTGTGTTCACAGGCAGAAACCAGTGATGAGTGTGCTTGTCTGCCACTGCATGCATCACAAGACTGTAATTGTATTCAGTTTGGCTGATGTTTCACAGAAGGATGTGATTAATGGAAACCCACTAAAAAGTAAGTAATTCATTTCATAAAAAGCCAGTTAAGACCACAAATGTACAAATCAACAGGGGAAATCTATATAAACATACTGAAAAACTCCTGGACATTTTGAATATGGGGTTTCTGGAGGAAAATGATAGGCCTTTCTGCCAATAAATTTCCACGACAAACCCACTCAGACGCCCCATCTGTTTTGTTACTAAAGCGAAATTGCACATCGAAGCTGGAAACTGGATTTTGTCGCATCTCTATCTGATATAAATGTAGTCAAAGTAGATTTATGACTGTTTCACAGATTTCCTGGATGTTGAATGCTGGTGTTAGGCACACATGTTACTGTGGGTGACAGCTCATTTGCAATTTCATAAGATGAAAACTATAGTGAATAATTATCTATGGAAACATAGAGACGTAGTGTACGCCGAGATGGCTGAGTGAAAACAGACCTGGACACCATTACAGCTAGTGAAGAACAGGGGCATTCCAGAGTGTTCTTACAATGTAGCTCTGTAATCTGTTAGTGTTAAACTGCTAGGATTTGTTTAGTGGATTAAGCTCTGGGTTTTAAGGGCCTAACATTACTGGCCAGTTCCTCTCAATACTGATTCCCACAATAAATAAATGGAAACAGGTTTTTGAAAAACTGACAGTAAAATAGCATTTCTTCAAAACACACACTTTTCATATATCGCTACAGTAAAACTGAGTGAAAAGCTGAAATGTGTGTAGAGATCTATCACAAAATGATATGAGGAAGAGTAGACTGAGGATCTATTATGTTATAAACTAGACTATTCTGAGATTCCCAGGTGGTGTAAACTGTGGCTCTCTGCTTCCTGGGAGCGACTCCTGGCCTCACACGTCCCAATATTATATAAGTGATTTATGAATGGATGAATGTGAGTTTGTAATGTTGTTACTTCTTCTTAAATCAGCATAATATAAGTATAATATAATACAGATATGTATCCATCTGTTTTCCAAACTTCTTTTCCAGGAATAAGATATTAATCTTTGAATCAATTTTTGTCTATACACAAAGATATGATATATAGATTTTTGTTTCAAATCTCTACCCATCAATTGTGGGCAGCAAACACAGTAGACTGAGGAACAAACTGTCTTATTAAAAACCACGTCTGGGGGTCTGTTCCTGTCTGTACTGTTACCAACATCCTGCTGATTTTTTCAGAATAATTCTTTCAGATTTCCTTAACATTTTTTATATTTAACCATAAATCACTTTTGTTTAGTGTAGAAAAGTATCTTATAAATATGTTAAATGTCAATGATATCCTCTTCTGGAGCCGACACCTTATCGTGGTGGAGGGGTTTGTAGTGGGTGAGAGGTCAGCCTCCCTTCGCCTTCGGGTGGGGGGACAGGGTCCTGACTGTTGTTTGCACTTATGCACCAAACAGCAGTTCAGAATACCCAGCCTTTTTGGAGTCCTTGGAAAGGGTGTTGGAGAGCGCTCCTCCTGGGGACTCTCTTGTTCTGCTGGGGGAGTTCAAGGCTCACGTGGGCAATGACAGTGAAACGTGGAGGGGCGTGATTGGGAGGAACAGCCCCCCCGATCTGAACCCGAGTGGTGTTTTGTTATTGGACTTCTGTGCTCTTCACGGATTATCCATAATGAACACCATGTTCAAGCATAAGGGTGTCCATGTGTGTACTTGGCACCAGGATACCTTAGACCGCAATTTGATGATCGACTTTGTGGTCGTGTCATCGGACTTGCGGCCGCATGTATTGGACACTCGTGGACTGATATAGAACAAAGACAGGGCAAAACAACAGGATACAGCTGGGCATGATTAGGGAAGCACACGCAGATAATCAGGGGGGCGTGACACACACGAGGATCGGACGAGCCGGGCATGACACACCCCATCTGAAAATACAATTTACATGCCTGAAACACCTCACCAGGGAGATGTCCAGGAGGCATCTTTATTTAATGCATTCATTCAACAGTAAAGGTTATTTGTGACTGAAAATGAATGGATATAAGAACGTGGCGGAGTGGTGGAGGTTCATCTAGGTGTCCTCCAGCAGGTCGAGAAGATGATGTCGTTATTTCTTCAACTGTCAGCACCGACTTCACTGAAGGAACTGATAGCAACAACAATGACTTTAGCTGTGAAAGACAGTGGTGTCCATCCATCCATCCATCCGCTTATCCTACTGGGTCACGGGGGGTCCAGAGCCCCCAGGACAGGGGGCCAGCCCATCGCAGGGCACACACACATGCATGGCTACAGGCAATTTAGCAAGTCCAATCAGCCTCAGCATGTTTTTGGACTGTGGGGGGAAACTGGAGTACCCGGAGAAAACCACACGATGACATGGGGAGAACATGCAAACTCCACACACATGTGACCCAGGCGGAAACTCGAACCCGGGTCCCAGAGGTGTGAGGCAACAGTGCTAACCACTGCACCACCATGATGCCCTCAGATGTGTCAACGAAAAATATTATGTACGTTTCAGTTTAGTGTATATAGTCATATGTCTATTGACAAATGTAGCAATAGATTTTGTTTGTTGAAAATCTATAATTTGTATGTTGAAAATATATTATTACATTATACATTTGTAAGCGCATTATGCAGGTCATTTTCACTTTCACCAGAAAGCGCGGCGGCACTACTGTCCTAAACCAAACTCCACTCTTCGTTTGCAAATTTTACTCGGATCAGAAGAAATTGAGAACAGGCCTATGTCTCGCAGTCTGACAGCATGTGGTGAAATCCTCAATAATTGATATGTAGTCTAATAAAGTCTAATACAGAGCGGAAATTGGTGAATAAGTTGCAGTCTTGGGAATTACAAAAAATATATATATGTATATATGGAAGTTGAGAAGCTTATGGGAAGCCTAAGCTGTTCCTGCCTTCAATCTGAATGAAACCTTGCGCTGCGTTTGCGCTTCATGCCTCACTAGGGATGCATATGAAAGGCGCTCGTTTACTTTTCATTAGTCCTGTGATCTTAGGGTTTGCATGACAGTGACGGGGGCTGTTATGATGACTGACCACTTGTCTGGGTCTTTTTTTGTTGTTGATGGCAGCTAATGTTCACATCGCTGGGAATCCCGTGACCCACGGGAGTCACGAAAAATTGTCAACCTCTAGTGTCGCTCATATGAATATAGTTCACGATCGATAATGCCCCCCCATAGTCAGTTAGATGCCAGCCCGGTAGATCCGCTCTGACTCCGCCCTGGTCCAGCAGCGAGTGTCCTACCACTAGGCCACCACCACCATCTTTAGGTAAAACAACACAGCAATAGACAGTATTCTATTAATTACTAATTAATTGATTAATTTGGTCAGAAATGTGTTGGCAGGTAAGAAAGACATTTAGTGATGCCTAATCTTGTATGACTTCATTGGGTGTTAAGGTGCATGCTTCAGGATTGCCTGATGTGTGCATTGATAAATGCATTAACTCATGGTTACTTTGGCATTAGTTCATTTATTAATATATGCTTATTTGTTGACCAGTATTGTAAAGTGTGAAGGGTTAAGAACTGTTAAATACTGACCCATAATGTATGAATTTCAGGACCCAGCTGTTTTAGTTTCATATTTGTTTATATTGCTGAAATATTAAGCTAACATGACATGAAATGAATGCTTCTCCTCAAGAAAGCCTATTTTTATTAAATGCCCTTGGGCACAAATAAATTTTTACCTCTAGAGAGCAAAGTATCTCGCTGTTGGATCTGTATGTAAAATTGTAGTCAAACATGTTTTATAAATGGACTCTTATTACACTGGAATCTGGTTGAAAGTCATAAATAAAACCTGCTTTTATTTAAATATCACTGCATGGAGCATGGGCCTGGGCATTTTTATGTAATAAATATGTATTTGCTTATATTGGACACATAGATTAAGTGGCATATAGTGCCTTACTTGGCTAACAGTGTTCCAAATCATCACAAAAATCTGGCTGTGGGTAGGCAAGCTGAAAAATAAGTTATTTATAAATTGCTGTTAGGTATCCAGGAAAACAAAATATGCCTACAGTCAGCAGAATCTGCCAGGGGCCGCTCTGAAATACCAGTGATTATACCATCGAAGCTGAACTCCTGAGCTAAATATGTGATATTAATTCAGTCGGTATGATTTTGTGACATTTGGCCATCTCCGCCATCCTGTTCTCCACATTGCGCACCGGCAGCAGATTCCAGGCTCCTTTGGATAAGCCTCTCAGTATGGTGACACCTCGCCCATGCAGACGCCAGGAAACGCCGCACATCGGCGGCTATCTAGCGAAGTACACAGCCATCCGCAGCTCAGCTTCAGTCTCTCCGCATGATGCACAGCAGCCGACATGCTGAAAAGCAGTAATACATAAGGAGTGATCAGGAGCAGGCAGGCCGAAGGGATGAGGTGTAATATGGTGAGAAACTGTACCGGAAATATTCTTCTGGATGCACATCATGACTTGGGAGATAATTGCATATCAAAATTACATTTTATACAAAACGCGAATTATTATAAATTACTATTATTATTATTATTATTATTTGATTGCAATGACAAGATATATACCAAATAGTTTTAAATGAACTGCCAAGCAGGTAAATGTCCAAACATTAAATATGTTACTAAATAAGTTTCCATGTAATATGTTTTACAGTGTATTAAGGATGAAAGACTGATTACAAGGTGGGCTGACATCTCGAGGGTTGTGGGTTTACTCTTGTAGTGCAAAGATATGCAGTTAAGCGGTATCTTTAAATTGTATGTGTGTTTGTGCCCTGCGATACTGTCCAGGGTGCCCCCTGATCTCTGCCCTGTGATGGACTGGCATCCCGACCAGCGTGTCCCCTGCCCTGTACCCTGTGATGGACTGGCATCCCATTCAGGGTGTCCCCTGCCCCGTGCCCTGTGATGGACTGGCATCCCATTCAGGGTGTCCCCTGCCCTGTACCCTGTGATGGACTGGCATCCCGACCAGGGTGTCCCCTGCTTTGTGCCCTGTGATAGACTGGCATCCCATCCAGGGTGTTCCCTGTCCTGTGCTCAGTGATGAACTAATATCCCATCCAAGGTGTCCCCTGCCCCGTGCCCTGTGATGGCCTGGCATTCTGTCTGGAGTGTACCATGCTTTGTGCCCTGTGATGGACTGGCATCCCATCCAGGGTGTCCCCTGCTTTATGCCCCATGATGGACTGGCATCCCATCCAGGGTGCCCCCTGCCCTCTGATGGACTGGCATTCTGTCCAGAGTGTACCCTGCTTTGTGCCCTGTGTTGGACTGGCATCCCAATCCAGAGTGTCCCCTGGTCTGTGCCCTGCACTGTCTGTGATAGGCTCCAGGTTCCCTAATGATGTGATTAGATGTATGGATGATAATAAAGTGATCTAAAGTGGCTAAGGCTCGACTGGTATATCATTACATATTATATATTATTTTTAGTTATTATTAGGGGCGGCATGGTGGTGCAGTGGTTAGCACTGTTGCCTCACACCCCCGGGACCTGGGTTTGAGTCTCCGCCTGGGTCACATGAGTGAGGAGTTTGCATGTTCTCCCCATATCATCGTGGGGTTTCCTCCGGGTACTCCGGTTTCCCCCCACAGTCCAAGAACATGCTGAGGCTAATTGGACTTGCTAAATTGCCCATAGGAGTGCATATGTGTGTGACTGGTGTGTGAGTGTGCCCTGCGATGGGCTGGTCCCCCATCCTGGGTTGTTCCCTGCCTCGTGCCCATTGCTTCCGGGATAGGCTCCGGAACCCCCAGTAGGATAAGCGGTTTGGACAATGTATGGCTGGATGGATAGTTATTATTAAAGTGGACCTACCTGTCACGAGCACACATGAAGAGCACTGTCAGGAACTGTTTGAGCTGTGTGTACATAACTGTATGCAAAACGTACTTCTCAAAGTAATATTTTAACCCGTTTCCCTGAAGTTACCTGCTTAAATATTATTCACTACTAAATATAGTTTTTATTCTTTCAAATAGTTTTAAGCTTTCTTAGAAAAAAAAAACTTAAATGTCCATTGTTGATATAAAATATTCAGCTTGTGCCAAAGACAAGATCTTATTTCTGTCCGAAGGAAAGTTTGCGTGAGCTGACTGGTAAGCGAGGTTAAATGTCAAGCAAGGTGCGGATCACTATTCATGCCATTTATAGAACAAAGGACCAGGAGAGCTATAGGTGTGAGTCCATATTCACTCTCGATGGAGCTGATGCGTCTGCCCTTCAGCACAGAAGGAATATCAGGCCGTAATCTGAAAAATGTTAACACCATACCATATATTACCTTTGCTCACATACATTCCTCTTAGCTTAGAATATTACTTCTGGAAGTACTAATGGACAAAAAGATTAACAGCACGATGACACTATTTCTTCAATTAAAAATGATTTTTTTACACAATTAAAATAACATCACATATGCTTCCTGGCTAAGACACATATGTGAAGACATTTATGCTGGTACCAGGATAACTAAAGAATCAGAATCCTAAAAATCATATCTCATAAATAGACAGGTCTTTAAATTCGCAGCATTAAATTAAAAGAATTAAATGAAGGTTCCCATTTTCCTGTCTGTATAGTATCTCATCCAAAGCTATAACTGTAAACCATCTTCGGGATTAATCTTTGGGATTAAAAGTGCAGGATGCCAACCATCACAGTACGGACTGCAGTAACTTTGGTCAGATACATTTGCAGATCTTTCATTTAGGTCACATTCTTCAGCATTAAAATTGCATGATACCACAAGACCGATTTGAAGACACACAATGTACAAGGCTATAAAAACGGCAATCGCTGCTCTCACTAAAATGCTATTAGCAAGATGGGTCATACATAATTTCTTCTGGTTCCTCTGAAATCTTAATGGGGACCCAGTGTTCCATGCTCCATAGCACCATTTCTCCATTTGAATAACTAAAACTCTGTTGCTCCTAGGGAACAGCCATTCTTTTCTCCAGATGCAGCTTTTACAAGATGAGATTTTAAAACATATCAAGCAGTGAATAATCAATAGGGTTAAAGCGGTCATATTTTACTAAGTTGAAACTAATTTAAATATCAGCATAATCATTTATCCTGTGAAACAAAGTAAGGCAATTTTCATGGTAATTAATGTGTCATTTAATAAGTTATGCCGTCACACTCTGAATTTACTGGACTGGTTCCGTTAGAATATTTCTTTAGAGCACTTTGTAGGGCATATAGGAAGAACTACTTATCAAAGATTAGTATTTTAAAAATATGGATAAATAATTGCCTTTTTTTTGTCCTGGGTATGACATTACACTGCATCTGGCTCTGCAAGGAGATCATGGTGAAAGTGGCTCCATGTTCCTCGACTTTACAGAAGATCAGGTTCTACGGGTCACTGGATTCTGGTTCCGGCAGCCTTAGCCACATCGTTGGATTTTTTTATTCCAATACTGGTGGTGAAGCAAAGGAGACTCATCACATGCAGATGCTGGAAGCTCCTACAGAACTGCTGGGACTACAGCAGTACAATGCGGCTGTGCCTGGCCAGACTACAGTACAAGATTGAGCTCTTTCTAATGAGTTTGCACAGTGTTTGCGTGAGGGACTTGCAGACCTGGGTGTGACTGCTGACTCTAATGTGGTGTGGGAGACCTTCCTGATCAGACCCTGAAGGGCTGCGCTGGTGTTCTCAGTGTCCCCAGAAGGAGCTGTTTCATCATGCAGGGCGGAGCAAGATGTAACTATTTTTTTTTAATCCCACTCCTGCTGAATTTCTGACCATTACCGCCTGCTCCCGCTGTCTGTCCCTGTCACTCCCCCCCGCAATATTCGTATCCAACCCCACCCACAGACCCATTAATTGATATGTTGTATGATGAAATAAATTTATATGCATTGAATCTTATTTCAGTAGCACAAGAACAGAATAAATAAAAACAAATTCAACAAAAATCTCTCAGCTTTGAATTGCAAATACACAAGTAAACTGAGGCCAAAAACTAATCAGCTGCACAAATATCTGCGCAGAAAACCCAGACACACATTTCAAAGAAATACATTCAAACTTGTTGAACATCACAACTTAAAGAATGAAGAAACATGAACATATAACACAAAACAGTTAAATGAAACTGAGACATCTATCTTACTTAAAACTGCTCTATAGAAGGAGTATATTGCTATAATTTGTGCCCATTGTATACAAGCACTTTGTCACACTTCTCACAGCAGTGTGAGAGCTCTTTATTTTCTTTGTTTATAACGATTTTAAGATCTGATTTTCCAATATTTCCTTTAGTTTTATACTGTCCAGCCCTGATTTTGTTACCAACATCCATCCCGCCAACAATTCTGGGACCCGCTGTCTATTTTTAGTTGCCCACTCCCACCTGCAGCAACCTTAAAACCACCCACTACCGCAAGATTTGTGTTGGGTCCCGTGGAACCCTGCATATTATTGAGAAGAGTCGCAGAGCATGGCTTGATGGCAACTCCAGTCTGTACTGGGAACTGTGGAGAACAGCTTAGAGGGCTCTGAGGGCAGATAAGGAGGTGATTGTTAGAGGAATCTGTCACAAAGTGACACACCATCTGCGGTCTAGCACCCCCACATCCTGCTTACAGAGGAACTGAAGCATTATGTACATGGAAATCTGTCCCTTGAGAGTCGCAGTAAGGGCAGGTGATGGAACGGTCCTTATGGACGACACTACAGTTGTGACTAGGATGCTGAACATCTCTGGATCAAAAGTTCTTGTGGCTGAAAAAAGGAAGATGTCCATCTGATTCTTCAAGCTCTGGATCCTGACTTCACAGCCTTGCGATGGTCCAGGTGACTGATCCGTAGGCAGTACTTCGCTGATTCATATGACAAGTTAAAACTTTATGGAATTTGTATAAACGGTTGCATAGATGGGTTTTCCTGCAAAATCTTATGGTTGAAAGCTGCACACACAAGCAACGACCCACACGTCATAGGGGGGTAATTTTGGAGCCTGTGGAACAGTTTGGTGGTTGTCCCCGAACTGTCAGGACAGGTCAAGGAATGAACAACAGACTCTGAGTATTTTTTATGCCAACTCATCCTAAATCAAATGCCATTGAGAAACGCTGTGTGTTAAGAGAAGATTTAATCTCTGGATTTTTACTTTGCTTCTTTCATACACGTCCTCCACTGTGAGGTCTTCCTTAATGTCATGATCTGAAAAGTCACAAATGCTACAGGTATGATCCTCTAAATTCATTGATTTAGAAAGACCATTTGGAAAAAAGTGATTCTGCCATTCCTTGTACCTCTCTGACTGTAGTGTATCTGTCAACACAAGCATGCCTGGTTCCACCTCCTTTTGCTGCTCGTACCTTTTTGAATTGACCATCTTTTTCGCTGAAGTGCATCCATCCAATTTCTACTCTTTTTGTTTTTTTTTTTCATTGTGTTTTTATTTCCTTTATATTTTTCTAAAGCCCCCAGGCTTTGGGCTGCCTTGCTATCTGGAGCACAAGCCTTTGCCCTTATTCTTTCAAGCAGCTGACTTCTGGATGTTCCTGGATCTGAACAATTCCTATAGAATGCAGCTGCCACTCTGTCTCCATAGTGTGGGATGTATTTTGACAGGTCTTGTTCAGACATCAGTGGAATTACTGAAGAATCAATCTACAAAAACATGAGTAAAATGCTCAAAATATATTACAATATAATGATTTAATTTATGCAACTATATACTTTCCAACTGAATCATTTTCACCTTTAGAAACATTAAATCGATCGATCTAAGTCAGCCTTATTTCAATTAATAATACCTTGGGACCAATATCATTATTCATGTGTCAGGCCATTCTTTTACTTAATGGCACTTAAATGAAATGTTTTTCATACTCCCAAGAACCTTATGGATTATTCAGACAGACAACAGGGAATAGTTTAGGCCTGCCACTGAGAAATGGACTACGGTGAGAGTTTCCTCTTTGTTTGGGTCATTGCCAAATGCCTTATTTTTTAGTGTCCTTAAGACGACTTCTTTAATTCCTCTGTCTCTAAGAAACTGAAGCAGACAACGCTCCTCTTCCTCCATCTCACTGAAGACTACCTTTAAGCAGAATGTTTATGGTTTGGTTAATATTTACATTATAGGCTTACACTGGTTCCGGTTCTTTGAAAATGTACTGTATAATAAAACCGTGGACAGAAAATTGTATTGTGGAACTGTTACATCAGTTACAGTGAAGACAGTGGTGGAAAGGCAAGGGTGAGGTTCTTGCCGAGCTGTTTTGTGACGTCAACAAAAATAAGAACGCAGTGGTCTCATTAGCAGATTTAACTTTATGTGTCCTCCCGTCGTCAGAAGGGTCTGGACTTCCTAGACGAACTTGCCAAGTTCGAGTCTGTACTAACTCGTGGCCACGCGTTATTAATTCATGGCCTCCACACCTTATTATCTCATGGCCACCACTTAATTATCTCCTGACCATCTGCTATTGTCTCGTGGCCACCACTTAATTATCTTGTGGCCATGCTCTATTGTCTCGTGGTCACCACTTAATTATCTCGTGACCACGTGATATTGTCTCGTGGCCACCACTTAATTATCTTGTGGCCAAGCATTGTAATTCGTGGCCACGCAGCATATATATTTTTTCTCCTGTCACCAGAGGAGCTCTGTAAGAATGATAAGAATTTTATTCATTTCAATTCAAAGAATTCCAATGCAAGCACATGACACAAGAATATAATTTAATCCATCCATCCATCCATCTAATTTCTACTGCATCTCCGGGGTCGGGTCGTGGGACAACAGTCTAAGTAGGGATGCCCAGACCTCCCTCTCACCAGCCACACCAGCTCCAGGGTGTCCTGGGTCTGCTCTGGGGCCTCCTCCCAGTTGGACATGGCCAAAACACCTCCCCGGGGAGGCAACCAGGAGGCACACAGGCTGGGGACAGATGCGACACTGGACAAGACAAGGTACGGCAGTACAGAGAGGCCATCAAAGACCAGAGGGACAGTATCCCTGAACAGGACTGGATGGGACAGATGATACCTCCAGGGGCATGAACAGGTGAGCACCAGACCAGGGACTAAAAGGACAACAGACCCGGGATTAGAGGGACAAACACCAGACATAAACAGGGATCAGGGCATAGAAGAGACGGAGACCAAGACACACTGAACACACCACACCAGGGAAGCCCAGACAGATAACACCTAAGACACGAGACAAGACTCAAAAAGGAGTTTCCCAGCAGTAGAACAGAATAGAGTAAAAACATTGCACGAATCTAACAGGGCTGTCAGGGTTGCTACCCGTCCGACCCTGTCCTTTGTGTCTCTTCCCCATTTGGCCAGTAGGTGTTGCTGGCCATCCCAGCCTCCTCTGTCTCTGATTCCTTTACCCCCATGTTTTTACAGACCGCTGCACAGCTCAGTGGGCTGACTGTGGGGCTCAGTGATTAAGAACCCATTCGGTGTGATTTTGAATCCTGCTTAAGTCCAGCTTCACCTGTTTTTGTTTCTTGTTTGACTTTTGTTGTCCTTAGTGTTTGTAGTTTTGGTTTAAGATTTTCCTAGTGTTTGTTATTTTCTGTCTTAGTTCTCCCACCTGTGACCCACCCTTCTTGTAGTTTCTGGTTTTGTTCTATACCTTTGAATTTTGTACTAGCCTTTTATTTCTACTGTTAGATTAGTACTTTCTAATTTGTTTGTTAACATTCCCATGTATGTGATTATCTTTGTTCTTTAGTTGCACCTGTTGCTTGTTACTCTGTGTTCTATTTGATTGGTTGTATTATTAGTGCTTCACTCCTGCATCTCCGTTAGCTCAGTTTGGTTTGGATATTTAAGTTCCTGCCTTAGTATTTTCCCCCAGTGTGTATTGTACGTGGTTGTGTAGATCAGGGGTCTCCAACTCCGGTCCTGTACGGCTGCCGTGCAGCAGGTTTTCTATCCTACCTGGCTTCTGATGAGCCACACCTGTTCTCAGGTAAATACCAGGAACAGGTGTGACTCATCAGAATCCAAGTGGGACAGAAAACCTATTGGATAGTAGCCCTCCGGGAACGGAGTTGGAGACCCCTGGTGTAGATGAACTCTGTGTGTCTGTACTTTATTTTGTTAATGAGTCCTTTGTGTTGTCTTGGAGCTGCAAAGTTGATCATCACCCCGTTTCTGCCTGTACCATGCTCTCTCCACTGTAATAGTGGGCTAATCAAATGAAAGACACCATATACAAGAGTATCCAGTAGAGACATAACACCGTAACCAGGGACACCAGATGAAGACAGAGCAGGACAATGGCTGTGTGGGTCACTTGAGGTGATGGGTCTTGAGGGGTTTCTTGAAGTGTGTAACTTGGCCCACAGAGACCTGTAGGCCGGGGGTTTTAGAAGTTTCACATCTTTCAAGGACATTCACAGTCCCTGTTTTATGAGTGCATTTGGGATGTATGTGCTTTGAATTGGTCTGAAAGTTTGGTTATACTAGAATCGACAAGATGCTGTTTTCTGGCAAATCGCCAGCAGCCCTGTTTTAATGGCATGACATCATAAGAATGGGCATCATTTCAACCAGCAACATCATTTTGATCCATGTTGATTCGAGGACAAAAATATAAAAGAATTTAATGGAAGAACAATAACAACCTTTGGGACTGCCTACAGCTAGAGTGAGTGTAAGCCTGTTATTAATGAATGATGACACCTCCAGTGTTTGTAATTATAAAAAGTGCTTTGTCAGTATTAGCCCCCTGTGTGGGTAAGGACTTTTAATCCAATTTAGTCGTTCCTGTTCCTGGCACATCTGCCTGCATGGCTCTCTAGATACCAATAACGTAAAAAATGCTTTTCCAATGCACTCCTCTGAGATAATTGGTCTCTTTAGACTCTGCTGATCACATGAGGCCGCAGAAGGCGAGAGGGAATCTCATGCACCTGACAGGTCAGCTGATACAAAAGGTCTGGCTCTTCCTCCTTGGCAGATACGTGCCTCCAGCATTCTAATGCAACACTGTGATCACTCATACTCACTGCTGGCTTACTGTCAGATTAACACACTAACCCTTACCGATATATTTAAGTTTTCATGTTGTCTGTGCTTAATTATATAAATATTTTAGTATATTTAAGTTTATCCTGATAATCATCAAATGGTCATGCTGAAGATTTAGGGAGACTATCAGTCTTGATGAGCTTTGTGTGTGTGTGTGTGTGTGTGTGTGTGTGGTCATGCGGACTTCCATCTCGGGGGTGGTGGGTGTCTATTGTACTGCGGGAGAATGCTATAGCTTGTCACCCTGAAACATTCATGCGATTTGTATTCATAGGACCGTTGCTGTCTGGCAGTTCTATGAGCTTTCCGTGGAGACGGAGGATTGAGATTGTTTGGCTAAAACGGCGGTTTCTCTAAAGCCTGAGCAACAGCGAAGCGGCTGCTCATTAGCGGTGTGCAGGGCTGCACTTACGGTAGCGCTGCGAGGTCCACATTCTCATAGAGCCTCAGCCGGCAAGATTTCCAGCTGTTGCATCATCACTGTGTCGGGGAGAACGGGATGCCAGACTCCTCTCCGCCCCCGCTCTACTTTCTCCCTGTGTACAGTCTGAAGGGAACCAGCTGAAACAGCCTGGTTAGAGAGACGAAGAGGGGGGGGGGGGGCACTCTTTTCTGATGCCAGAATAAATTAATAAATAAATACAATGGCAGAGGAACAATCCAAATGTGAAAATGCGTTTAAGATGCGTGTGGAGTGCTCATAAACATAATAAGGAAATGTGTATAATAAACTGTATGAGGAACAAGATGAAAAAAAGCAATGAAATAAGAAAAATATAAATACATATAATACACTGATGAGCCAAAACATTATGACCTCACCCACGTGATGCAAATAATAAGACCATCTCATCTCAGTGTGTCTCAAGCTCTCGGATATATTAGATAGTAAGCTAACACTGTGTATCCGTAGTCAGTATGTTGAGTGCAGAAGAAATGGACAAAGATCTGGGATTTTGACATTCGGTTCAGATGATTGGGTCAGAGCATCTCTGACACAGCAAAGTTTGTAGGACGCTCATAGTCAGCCATGGTGAGTACATACTGAGAGTGGTCTGAGGAGGGAAAAATTATGAAAAGCTCACCGGGTGTTGGGCAGCCAAGACTTATGAATGTGTGATGTGAACAAAGGCTACCACATCGGGGATGAACCAACGAAAAGGAAAATGTAGCACAAATCACAGATAATTTTAATGGTTTAATGTGCAGCCTTAACCTGAACCATAAATAACCAAACAAAATACGGGAATTTCGGCATTTTTTTTTTCTTGATTGCATTCACAGATCTTTGTGGGGACCTGAAAAATGCTCAATTAATGTCAGAATAGCAGGGTTTTACTCCGCCTGGGTCACATGTGTGTGGAGTTTGCATGTTCTCCCCATGTCGTCATGGGGTTTCCTCCGGGTACTCCGGTCTCCCCCCACAGTCCAAAAACACGCTGAGGCTAATTGGAGTTTCTATATTGCCCGTAGGTGTGCATGTGTGAGTGAATGGTGTGTGAGTGTGCCCTGCGATGGGCTGGCCCCCCATCCTGGGTTGTTCCCTGCCTCGTGCCCATTGCTTCCGGGATAGGCTCCGGACCCCCCGCGACCCAGTAGGATAAGCGGTTCGGAAATTGGATGGATGGATAACAGGGTTTTAATCACTTTGTGGGAAACATTTGGTCCCCACGATGTAATTAATCATTTATGTGTTCATATTTCAGCCTTGAGTCCAACCTTATAACAAATACACTTCATCCTACTTCCATAGACACAGGAAGTCATTTTCAGCTCAAGGTAAACTTTACTGAATTTTGCATGTATCATTGGTAGCTATCAACAACTAACAACAGTGGACTTTTTTAGAAATAATCATGAAAACTCAGCAACTTCAGAGGTTCATCGGCTCAACGTACAGTACAGTACCATATGTAGTTACTTTTATTATAACTGTGTAGCTTAATAATAATTATTAATATGTATCGCATTATTCATTTTCTGACTTACCTACAAATGTAACAAAGACAGACATAGGGAGCGGATCTTGTTTGTAACTTGGGGACTGCCTGTATTTTTCCACATGCAGCAGAATTTGGGAGGGAGGAAAACAGACAAGATGTAGGGAAAATAAGCTCCTGTTTGGAAGTTATATATGTTTAGTTTTCGTGGATGTAGAGTGAAAATGTAGCCGCCTACAGATAGCGTATCGAGGAGGAGTGTGGCCATGATGCCTTTTTGATCCCTGTGTAGGGTAGAGGGCTTCAGTGAGAGAGGAAGTGAGGGAGTGAGAGAGTGTCAGTCAACGCCTGACATTTTATGCGGCTACACTGGGTCTTGTGGGGTCTCTGTAGTTATGTATATGGGTCACCGGACAGGCACACTTGGTGCTCAGCAATCCTCAGCCCATTGTTTCCCAGAAGGGAAGTTCACAGTATGAAGGGAGCATGGTAACGCTGCCCAAAACCTCAAAGTGCAGGAACATGACATCATCCTATTGTCTGCAGCCATCCTGAGTCTGGCCTCAAATGAGACCTGCTTTTAGGAGACTCCTTCATCCACTAGTGAGGCGGGTGCAGTTACAAATGCTTTAATAATTTCAGACTTTGATAGTGTTTTATGCCCATATTTGTAAAGAATAATCTCTTGGTGGACACTGGGAGGTTTATTTGTACTCCTTGCTTGTTTGTGTCTGTGTGCTTTATACTGTTTGCTGCTATTCAGGGCAGCAGCAGCATCTTATTATACTCAAGGATATCAGTAAAAATGTATCATTACTCAAAATGCAAAAATGATATTGGAAAATGCAGCTAGGATATTTACAAAGACTTAATAACCATAACAGCCATTCTGTTTATAGAAATACTATACATTGCAATATTCACAATGTCCTTTAACCTTGTTATTGTCTGGTACTTATTTTGGTATTCTTTATTTCTAGTATTAATAGTTTTTTTTTTGTGTGAATTGTACTTTTTGCCACCAAAACATTTCTATAAAAATTGGATGCACACATTTTATTAGTTAAACAAAGGCCCTCTTTCCAGAAAAGTTTCACTGAGTGACATATTCTGCAGACAGTGATAGGATGCATGCATGAGGGAAACAGAATGGAGAATTACCTGAGAGTGCACACACAGTTAGTCTACTAACACACAGTCCACAATTAATGTAAAAACAAAGTAAAAAATAACTCATTTGGTCATATGGATGAACAACAGAAAGGTAATGGAGAAATGGAGATATATTTTTCATCTCAAACAATGGTGGGAATTATAAAAGTGCGTAGCTGAGGTGTGTTCCAGATGGCCGATATGTGCTCTGGGTGGCTCCTGTTCTATCATGGGTATAATTGCCCTTCCGGAGGTCTATGATGATTATTGGTAGAATACTTCTGTTAATGATATGGATGTCATGTGATGCTTGTGACATTTATATATTGAGGTGTTTGTTTGTTGACAGCTCATATCTTGTGTGACCAAGCTTTTCACAAGCTTCATGCTGCAGAGATACACCACAGTGGAACCTGGACAGGTGATCTGTCACAGATGGCCTGCAGCAGCTGTTGTTTTCCTGCCTCTGACTCCATGTTATTTTTTATGGCACCAGTCTCTGTAAAGCCTAGACACTGGGGTGTGGACAAACCCAAAAAAGGGGCTGTTCTTATGATGCTGGAACCACCACATGTGCTGCAAACGATCACACCAAATCACTTAGTTCTGGCATTTTAGCCATTCTGATGTTCAGCCAGTAACTGAACCTCTTGATCACATGTGTGCTGTACAGTATGTTTGAAAGATCTGGCTGTTTACATTAGCAAGCAGGTGTACCCAATAAATTGGCCACTGACTATATATATGACTAATATAATCATTAAATTATTTAGAATTATTACCATAAACATGTTCCTGACACCTTTACACTTTCACCATTTCAAATGGGAATTTTAATGAATGAAATGAGATACTGAATATTTTCCCATAAATATACACAAATATCTCTCTATTAATTGCTACATATACACTAGAATTATGTGAATACCACTGTGTGACTATAGACCAGGGATGGGCAATCTTATCCTCAAAGGGCCAGTGTGTATGCAGGTTTTCGCTGATTGGCTGAAGAGTCCTCACTCCTGGGCTTGAACAGCTGACCTAAAGGTTATCCCAAAAACCTGCATACACACTGGCACTTTGCAGATAAGATTGCCCACCCCTGGGGGGTATTTTCCGAACATTGCTTAAATCATCCCGGATCATATGCCTCAACTTGGATGAGTTAATACCAGTGAAACTCGTCTGGGATAAGTCGGTTTTTCAAAGGCAGCTGTGTAGTAGATTAGTCTAGCTGGATCCATTCATCCGAGATGGTTGCACGTGCCATTGCTGCTTGAAAAGCCCATATAAATCGAGTCTATAAAACTTGATCGGCAAGTCTCTCATTGGCTTCCACAAAATGTCAAAAAACAGAACGCAATTTCATGCATTCCGAGCACGACCTTTTATTAGAGGGTATGATGAATTCAAAGATTTAATATGTACTAAAGGAAACGCATCAAAAGTGGCCCAAATCAGAAAAAAAGGTTGGCAAAAAGTGTCCGACAAATTAAATGTATACGAAGTTTTTAGTTATTGTATTTATCACTTGAATATAATATTACGTTTCCAGTGTTTCATTAATATGTTATTGTCATAATTACAGATCAAACACAAGCACAATCATGCAGGACATGGGAACAAGTTAAAGTAAAGTACAAACACATTTCATTCATATATATATATATATATATATATATATATATATATATATAAGGTTTTGGAAATTCTGCGTAATGAGAATATTAGTGTGATTTTTAAATTCTTTATAGAACTGTAAATTTATTGCGTATACATTACCTGCAATGGCACAAAATGCCTCTTTAATTGCCTGCACTCGCAGGTGTCCGAAAAAAACAGTTGTGAATTGCCTGGCAAACTGTACTCTTTGATATATTTTCCGCATCGCCTACACAGTATACAAAAAACTGCAGCTTGCAAAATATCTTGAAGCAAAGCACGTTGTCTATGTGGCTGTGAGGGCCCGACATCGCCTATTTGAACTTCTCCTATACGGAGCTAATAAATCTGTAAGATATAACATTCCATCTCATCTAAAGCGGTATCTTTCGAAAAGAATATCATCCAGCAACAATTAAGGATCTTGCCGATCGCGCAAAAGCCTCTCAATTTGAAATTCCCTTATTATTATTTGTGCACCGATTGCAATTGGTTGCTCATCCATGAATGGCGAGGCCATGACTAAATGGATTTTCATGCACGGACAGTGATTAAGTGCGTGAGCTAATCCCTAAGCCTGTGTGGAATTTACAACCATTTAAAAACCATTAGAAGAAAGATGTTACCTGGAACCTTCGGCGGAGCTTAATATGGCTCAGTTTATGACATCATAAGCAAGAGGGGGCGTATCCCTTATACTGATTGGTCGAGGGCTTATGTCCATATATGGTGTCATACATGCTGTTAGGGTTATCTTCTTCTAAAGATACGCTGGAAACCAACCAGTCTCTGAACACAGAATAACACAGACAACTGTGATGACTTTTTACTCGCTGCAAGGGAAGTCCGGTCCTGACTTCGAGGTGTCAGCCTCTCAGTCGAACTCAGTCAACTTCGAAAGAGGAACTCCCCTCGCAGTATCTTTTATTGAGGTACACAAACAGGATATGCAAATAACATTCAACATTGTTTATCACCATGTATGGGGTGGAAATATTCAAGCGACAGTTCTTAAGAAGTGTTATTGCTAAATTAAGATCAGGCTGCTGCAGGGTGTTATGTCTAAGAAATGGCATCTAGCAAAATGACAATAAAAAAGTACATATTTCTCTAACACATGCTTATGCCACATGTTGCAGATAGGGGTCATATTGTTTGGGGGATAAGGGTTGCCGTTAATAGAATTTAATAGAATAAAAATGCATCACATGTATTTATTAGCTTGCTGCTCGCACGCCGGACACCAGTCAAAACACAAATGCTTATACAAGATCAAATATCTTAACAATGTCTCTGACTCTTATTCCACAAATGTTCTGGTTCACATGAACCAGCTCTGAGCCAGTTCTTCAGTGGCTCAAATCACATTACCAATATAATTTTAATATAATGTAAATTATTTATGTGCTCTGTTCTTAATATTCAGCCATCTGGTCAGGGAAAGTTTCTGTAATTTGCATAAAGATTACAGACACCATTGCTTCTCTGATACTAATTAAAAGTAAGCATGCTCTGATTTGTATGCCAGAATAAATCTGGACTGAATCAGGTAAAAATGCTTTTAGTTGCCTGAATAGTAGTATACATCCTAAATGCTTGCTTCAACTTCTCCTTGAGTTGGACCTTGGGAGAGCGTCTGCAAGAACTCCCTCTGCCAAAGTCCATTTTACCTCAGTCCGAAATCACTTAAAACAATTTCTTGCCTGCTATATTTGCTCCGGTGTTTGTATTTTATGCAGCCTTCCCTTTCAGTAAATGTTATATAAGCATTACAACTTCTTGCAGATGGAGCTGAAGTATCAGGGAAACTTCTGTGACCAATACTTCACAATGTCCCAGGGATATCATGTAGTCTCTAACAGATTGTTACAGTATATGCCATGGCTTTCGGTGGATAAGTTTATCCAGTATATCCAGGCTGATTTATTGCTTAGCGGATGTAGGATGTTTTGTAAAGTACTGCTGGACGCTACCACTGCCAGTCAAATGGTAACAGCCTCTGTTGGGTTGGCGTGGGCTGCTGGGATGATTGCTCTCGTTTGTAAATTGTCTTAACATCAAAAGTCAAATGTTTTTGAATAGCCAGGCTGGCACACAACTGATAATCAAGGTAAGAAGGACATTTCATGTTTTATTATTCAATTATTTATTGTACCTCATTAAGATGGCTCTGCTAGCAGGTTTTTCATAATAATAATTTATATACTTCTTTTGTCATTTGCCCTTTGTCAAGGCTACACCTCACACTTGGTCAAATTTGTTTGTTTAGTCACAATGTATGGTGTAATATTTTACATGGACAACCAAGCGGAGCGACTAATCCTTGTTAGTCACTGAATTGAAGAGCAAATGCAGAGAACATGCATAACAGGAATACAATGAGACAGCTTAAAGACATACTGTAGCCGTTAGTCTTCTGTTGTCACACTCACATAGCTTCACGTTAATAGTTGCATAGTGGGTGATTTGTAATGTATTGTATAGCTCTTTCTCAAATGCTGACTTGCATTTGTACCTGGTCATTCACTGGAAGCTCAGCCTATCTGCAATTATAATAGAGGTTTTGTGTCTTTCACAACTCTGCAACATGCAGCACTAAAATGAATTGGTTTACAATGGTGAACTAAATTGGTTTACAATGTTTCTACTAGACGAGATCCAGGCTGAATAGAAATTTTAATATATAGATCCAGTTCAAGGTCATATTTTAGTAGGACATGTCAATTTCAAAGAGTGAGAGCTGTGCTTACTTATTGGACTGTATAGTGGTGATTAAGTACAAGTATTCTTGGTTGTAAGCTGTAAAAATGAAGTTCACTGAAAACTTAAAAACTCCTTCTAACATAAACCAGTGTGGCTCAGTGGTTGGCACTGTAGTCTCATATGTGCACCATTGTAGGTTAGAATCCTATAGCCAACTCTCGCTGGGAAGTTTACTCATGCTTCTTATAAACAAATTGTCGTGCCGTACGTGGGACGCGGAGCGGAGACAAAGGAGGAAATCGGGGAACACAGGATTTCATCAAAGGGGCAGGCAGGTAAACAAGCAGTGACATTACAATGATCGGACTGGGGAAACAAACTGAAATGCGGACTAAATATACTGAACTAATGACAGCAACAAGAAACAGCTGATAAACACAGGGATTCCACATGGGGTTAACGAGGGGGCGTGGCACATGGAAGGAGCAGATGATTGGGTCATGACATAAATTCTATGGATACGGATTTATGTCTAAAGTAATCCATCCATCCATCCATTTTCCAAACCGCTTATCCTACTGGGTCATGGGGGGTCCAGAGCCCATTGCAAAATCAATGGGCACGAGGCAGGGAACAACCTAGGATGGGGGGGCCAGCCCATTGCAGGGCACATTCACACACCATTCACTCACGCTTGAGCACCTACGGGCAATTTAGTAACTCCAATTAGCCTCAGCATGTTTTTGGACCATGGGGGAAACTGGAGTACCCGGAGGAAACCCCACAACTACATGGGGAGAACATGAAAACTCCACACACATGTGACCCAGGCGGAGCCTCAAACCCGAGTCCCAGAGGTGTGAAGCAACAATGCTAACCACTGCACCACCATGCCACCCCCGTCTCGACTTATGACTCGAGAAGACTTGAGGTTACAGTCCCCCTCTGGATTCCATAATGTTAATTTTATCATTTCAGTGTAAATTAATTCTCTGCTGTCTGCATTTTCAATTGGCTGAATACAAGGTCTCCAGAGACAGTTTGCTGGAAAGATGCATCACCCTCTGCATATACACGGACGTAAAAATAAAAAAAAGGGCAACCATGAGTGAACACTCTTTTCAGCCTCTCTCTGCCTACAAAGAACATATCCTACAACATACTGTGGCGTTTTAATCACTATAGGTAAAAAAAAAAACTGGGACTGCAGTTACATGACTCGGACAGCAAAAATGATAGAAAGACATTTGGCAAATTACTTGAGACTTGACTGGGACTGTAATATTTAGAGACTTGACTCGGACTCGCCTAGAATTGACTTGTTCCCATCCCTGATAGGCAGTAGGCATAGGTACTTATTGCAACTCTGAATATGGACAATTCTAGTACAATTACTTTCGACCTAAATCTATCTAAAAAAAATGCTACCTCAGAGAGTTCCCAACTCAACCATAGGTACAGAATGGGCTCACAGGGCTGGGACCAGATTAAAAGCCTGCATTCTGAGTGCACAAGTTGCCGACCCTTCAGGCAAATACTGACGACTTGCACAAAGCCACCACTTTCATTAAATGTAAATAAATCCTCATCTGATTATTCAGACTTAAAACCTTGTACTAAGCGATGATGTACTATAAGAACAATGTCTTTCTATCATCCATTTGTGACATGATTCTTCTTTTTACATAGTTTATCCCTCATTCTTGCATAATCATTAAAATATTTTGGATTCTCTTTTTGTCTGTTTTGCAATGTATAAATAATGCGCTATTATAGTGTCATTATTGTATGACCATAATGAATCCAACAATCCCACTGTTGAGTACAGTAACACTGCCATATCTTCTGGCTTCCTCATGACTATGAAATGAGTCCTGGAGTTATGGGAATGTTCAGAGGAGCTTTGGTACAGTGTAGTCCTCTGAAAAGGATGTTTCTACTTATTTGGAGGGCAGTGCATTTGTGTTGTAGCTGATTGGTTTATGTGATGCCTGAATGGGCAGGTTTGATGGGCATGTCCAACCAGAAGGAGACTACAGGGCAGACCCAGGACTTGATGGAAAGATTATATGTCTCAGCTGACCTGGGAATGGCTTGGTATTCCCCTGGTGGAGCTGCAAGAGGTGGCTGTTGAGATGGAGGTCTGGGAATCCCGGTTTAGATTGCTGCCCCTGTGACCTGGTCCTGGATCAGCGACAGGCACTGGATTAATGGATGGTTTACAAGCAGTTAATGTTCCCTGTTATGAATGCTGTACAGATGGTGGTGGGATTGGCACAGGAAGATATTTTATTGGGAATTGTGTTTCATACAGTATTTACAGGGACTGGGCAGGGATGCAGATAATAGAAGAGAAAAAAAAGAATTAAGCGATGGAAAGTGATAAATTCCATCATGTGTGAAATATCCAAAGAGTACATGACCTCAATAAGGGTGTCAGGGTCATTGTAGGTTTGCTGGGGGTGAAATAGAGCAGTACAAATTCACCTCATACTATGAAGCCTGAACCAGTGACAGACAGAGTAATCAGGCATGATGAAACAGAGATTTCTTCTCATGATGAGCAGGAGTTAACACCATGGCCAATTCTGATCAACATGCTATTTTTTCCACAGACATGGCTTTTGCAAAAAAAAAATAAAAAATAGATTACATGCTTTTTTTCCTCAGTCAAAGCATTTTGACGAATCTTGCTACAGATCTGTTTGTCCATGTTGGACAGGATGTCAATTCCTGACGATGAACCAACCTGTCTATTAGAAGGATCCAGGCAGCCAAGCGAGGCAGACTTTGGCGTGGCTGAGAGTGCCTGTGAGGGGGATGGATCTTCCGTGCGTGTGAGGTGGTTATAGTGGACTGTGTAACGTCCACGCTGGGCAACTCTGAACAAAGTCACATGGTCAGTCAAGCTGCAGAAGTTGATTATGAAACATATTTTCAATCTTCCATTACTCTCGTTTATAAAAAATGGGAAAGCCTTTGGTTTTTTTATGCAGTATTTCCTGCTTCAGCCGTAAAAAAAACACCTAGTTTCCTAGCTTGGGAACTGCTGTTACTACTAATGTGGCTACTGATAACAATGATGTCTTCACACATAGCAGACCACTCATTTTCATTAATGTTTTCCACGGCAATTACCATCATGATAATGAAAACAAGTTTTTGTTTGTCAGTTTCTACTTAAACAGCACCTGCTCACCATAATGTATTACCCTCATCTTTATGCTAAACCTGGTTTTGCTAAATTAATTCTATAGTGAGGCAGATAGGCTTTTGGGTCACCTTGTCTCAAATCATCCTTTATAGGCAGTGAGCATGTTACAGCTGAATAACTGCATGCCTATGAATTTTCTAGTTTACCCACAACCGATACAAAGTTCCAGAACTTTAGACTAGGCGGCTCAAAGTAAAGGCCCCCATCATCTGCCCCGTGACGTGTTTTAATCCTTATTAAATCTGGCCTGCCAACTGAGAACATTCTAAAATCATGTCTTGTTTGACACTTTCAATGTGTAAAGATTATACTGAAGAGAATAGATTGAATCAGCTGTTAGATATTGTTGAATGAAAGACGCATTGCTATGTATCCAAGCACTTGATGATAACAGTACACAGTAAGTAACCAAGCACTGCAGACACAGAAGAAGCCCCTACCAATGACTTCTATAGGGATTCCCACGAGTATAAAGTAGAAAGAAATAGTTATATTAAATGGTTAAGCGGATAGCAAGAGAACAAGGAAAGCATAGCCTTCCCCATATGTTTTGGTGACCTTTCATAGTGGGGAAGGTTTGAGGCAATAGATGTTTGAAATTCCAAAAAGTTCATTCTAATTCCAAAAAGTTCATTCTAATGCACCTCGCCCTGATGTTGTGGGTTGTAAACATGGCATGCTGTGAGTCAGGATGCTGAAGGACAAATGCTGGTATCGATGATGACATGAAGGATACCGAGGGCATGTCAGGATATTATTTTAGATTTGTGTAAAACTGGCAATTATGAACACAGAAGAAACACAAACTGAGGCATTGCTGCAATGTGATTTTATTAGAAATATATTGCAGTAATACAATGGAGTACATTTGTATTACTCAGACAGATTTAATATGACATGAATGAGACGCTAACTCAGTTGTGAGTATCCTGCATCTTGAGAATGCTATTTAACTGCTACTATTTCTCTCACAGCCATAATGAAATTGTGATACTTCATTAATTCCTGCAGAGACATTCTTTGTAGATGAGAGCAGGCTTGGGGATCTGAGAGAAGACCAGCCACCTTGCCGTGCACAGTGAGTTAGGGGTTAAGGCCTTATTCAAGGGCCCACAAACATATGACCATTCAGTTAATGTTGGGTTCAAGCTAGAGACCTAAGTTAACTTCAACGTGACTCACAAAATCACAACAACTACATTTGAGCTTCCAAACAGACCGTCTTGCTCCTTAGAATGTGACCACACATGACTTAATGTACACTTTTCTTTCTTGGAGGGGGTCTTCAGCTGAAACATGGGGGATGACCTCCCTAGGTGGTCTGATTTGTTTTTGAAGATTCCCAATGACTAATTGCCCTATCATTTTTAACCAGGTGTTCCATTGAACAACTCACACTGCCATGACATATACTGTAAAGATGCCCTACATTGTGCTTTGAAAAATGAGCTGCTGTTATAATTCAGGTAATTGTATGCAAGAAGAGTCATATTTGGTCAGGAGCAGAACTATGGCAGAAGGTTACCTCAGCTTCAGACACTCAGGAACACAAAGATCACACAGAAAGAACTGATCAGCCGCTAAAATAAAATAAAGCTGATGTTTCCGTTAAATAAGAGCGGCTTCTCGCAGGCAGAATAGAAATGTCAGAATCCCCAAGACTTCTCTTTTTTCCATGAACTCCAGCTGATCACAGAGGGTCCATATTTAGTCCATGGAAATATTGATTGTGTCATAACAAATTTGCACAGAGCTGTAAGATAAACAGTACAGTGAACCGTGTGATATTACTCTGCATTCCACCATCTTACAGAACCAGCTACCCCTTCAGCCCATGAATACCCCACAATACTTATATTTTATTCCTTTATAGCACAAAAGGGATACTATCCTATTTCTGTTCATACTGGAATGCACTGCATGTCCTGCATGGGATTTAGCCTTCGTCTCTTCTGTCCTCATGTGCTTTAGATGTCTTTGAAGAGGATATCTCCTCTGCAGTGCCACACTAGAGATTTCCAAAGACTAAATGCAGAAATAAAATCTGTGATTCTCAGAAACAAGTCACTTGCCTGGTATCACACCCCTGCTCCATAAATGAGGAGTTATTCTGGGATTTAGTCATATCTTTGGCCCTTAGTGACAGAAAGCAACATGTGTCTTTCATCTGAAATATAAAGCTTCATTTAGAAAGCAATTCAGGTTGACTTAGATCCGTACACGGAGACTGTAACCAGGCTCCTCCTAAATGGGGCCATTACATTTATAGGGGCCGTGTATGGCTCTGCCTTGTTGGATGGTCGCCGGCTCAAATCCTGTGTCCAGCAGTGCAATGTCACCATTGGGCTCTTGAGGAAGGCACTAAACCTTAATTGCTCCAGGGACCAGCCGGCCCTGCTCTTTCTATGGGATGTCACTGTGGTTAAACGTGTCTGCAAAATATATAAATGTAATGAAATGTCCTAAAAGGGACACCAGGTGTACATGTTATGGAAAGAATCTTTAGTCGTCCAATGGGGAAAAAATCAAAAATAACAAAAAGTAATTGCTTTACGTGGTATATCACGCTTAAATATTAAAATATAAGAATGAAACCAATTATGGGTATATTTTTACCTTTAAATCTATAAATTCCCAAACTGATATTTTTGTGTATGATTTACTTTTCATTTTTACAGTGTTCAAAATCCAAAATCACAGATCTCAATTATTTTCAAATGAAACCTGCTGCACAATCTGTATGCTTTAGCATTTCAAATTATAGTATGGAAGTATAAGGACCTCCAAGCCTAAGTCCACACCTTACCTGACTGAGTGACTTCAGGATGGGCCTTATTTTCATCCCAGCAACACCCCCTTTGCCTTAAAATTACCCTGAAGTTTGGGAGAATAACGGTATGGTTTTTCCAAAAAGGTTTGCTTCAGATAAACCTTGATATTTCTTTGAAAGCAATAGCAGAATATTCCTGAAACCACTTCGCCTGATTTTCTTGAACAAGCTATGTTTAACTGGAACAAACTCCTGAATGAGTTCAGGGTAGTCTTCAAGGAAGTGTTGCTTAGACAGAAGTGTTTATTGAGGGAGAATCTCAAAAACTTTGCCAACATTAAGAAATCTTACCTTAGAAGCAATGGACACAGCAAAACACCAATTTTATGTGCATCGCCTCTGACTGATCTTAATTTCATGAAATTCCTTGGAGTTACATGTGGGCTATTTGTATTGTCACTCCCCTTACATGGGATGTGACAAATGCAATTATTGATGTACACAAGAGTGAAGTACTTCTTCTTGATCACAATATTAAGCAACAGTGCCAATTCAAAAGGAACTATGCCATCTAGATGGTCATTTAAAACATCTGGTGGGTAAGCAGATGCAACATGAAAATAATTAAGCTTTTCAGATGCTGCACGTTGGTTTCTCATATGGTAGCATGGAGTGCGAGTTGGACTAGACAAAGTTGCCTAAACATGCAATGCATGCCATTGTACTCCATTCCTTTGAAAAAGTTCAGATGTTACTTCTTGAGATTGAAACTCTGAACGCACACCAGTATGAAGACAGCAGATGCATGATTCTATGAAAATTTCAACAAATCCTGCCACAGAATGAGCACCCAGATTATCTGCCACTATGGTCATCACAGTCCGTTTTAGCTCTTTTCCGATAGCTGGAATAAAGAGACCCTCTTTTTCCAAGCTTGCAAGATCTGCCAACAGTTGTTCAAACGCCTTCTGAAAGCCAAAGCGCCTCTTATCATCTGCCTTACAGAGAATGGATAAATAAATAATGAAAGTGTTGATAGGGGCTGTGATGAAACAATTCCCAAAACCTGATACACAGCCACGATTTCGTGCTTCTTGTGGGATGTCCCAAGGAGAATACATACCTCAGAATCATCAATGTAAAGAATAAGACTTATACGTCTTTGGAAGTGAACTCCACCCTGAAAGGACTGGAACTGTGAGGTACCATGAGACTTTCCTACAGCCACTAGTGTCTTTTAAAGTTTTTTCTTTTAAAGATCCTAGTTAGCCTTAATCCATGTGCTGGACTGTGGAATCCTGAGCATCCCACACAGCACACTAAGAGAATGCAAACTGAACACACATAGAGTGAAGGGAGATGTGAGGTAAGCAGGGGGCACAGACTTATGTAGTGCAATCACTGCTTTCTATTGAGCAAGATCAATTTCATACTCAGGAAATTAAACCTATATTTTATCTAAATATCCTTTTTGTATAATCATTTAAGCTTCAGAACCTCATCTGATTGATTAGTACAGAAATAAAACACCCCTTCCTGGGTATTTTCTCCCTGGTTGAAATGTTTGCATTCACATTGGAACCTCTTAATTGTGGCCAAACGTACTTTTTTTCTGGCCTCTGAGATGGATTTACGCTCATGAATCTCACAGCACCTCGCTTCCTTGCTCAAAATGAAAAGTGATGTAATCAGACTTCCATTTCCCTTTCTCTACCCAAAGCAGCAAGAAGCTGCCTTATCGCCTACTCTCATGTTGGGATGTGCAGGTTTTGTGCAGCAGGATAATCAGCAGGCGTGCAGTTCTGTCAGACTCTTTTAGGGTGCACCATCAAAGAGACACACAGCCCAGTGGGCAGGAAGGCCATTTCCTTTAACTGCTGGCAGCCGGGGGGTGGGGTCACCCTTTATTCAAGGTCACCCATTATCACTGTAGCTGGAGGTGTAAGAGCTGAGACCTCTCTGGGGAGATTCTTCTCCAGGTCTTCAAAAGAGATGAAGAACCCAGGGGAAGATCTGAGGTCATCCTGTATAAGCCATTTCCAGTACACTTGGGAAACATTAATACTGGATCTCTGCCAATTAAAACCTCATCGACCACATGCACCACATGCACTCTCTTTATGTGTCTGGTATATCCTATAGAAATAGTCCCAAAACCTTCCTCTTCTTTCTTCTTTTCACTCTTCTTCTTGCTTTCCACGTGCCTCTATATAGCCTGTTTTCTAAAATGTTATATCCTCCACAGGGGCTTTACTTCAGATCATTGCTGACTTGCTCCTTGCATGTACCACATACAGATTACTTTCCCTCCATTTTCACACACTAAGTAGAGCTTCATCCTTTTCATTCACCCCAGGTGTAGAAACTCGATAAATTTAAGTCCTGGAATAAAGTTTAGGCTAAAACTGTGGTCATAATGCCCTGCTGCCTCTTTAGGGTCACTGGAAGAAAAACACAGCGCCCAGGTGGTACACCTTGAGCGGGATGTCAGTCCATCTCGGAGCACAGGGCAGGGGATACCCTGGACAGGATGTCAGTCTTCCATGGGCCAGGTCCTTATTTTGAGTGTGCTGACATCTGGTCCTGTCAGAATTGTGTTCAGAACACTGTTCTGTCATTAGACGTTCAGTGCTGGTGATTTTCTTTTTCCTTCCCCACCCCTTCACTGCATAATGTTGTACTTCTGTGCTGATCTGCTGAGAATGAAAGGGTGTGTGTTCCACGAAGGTTATTGATGACCTTCAAAATAAAAGGGCTGCGTTATTGTAGACAAAACACAGGAAGGAAGGAGAAGGAGTCTCAGGAAGAGCCTCCATAGCAGTGTGTCTGCCGCCAAGTTGTCTGTAGGTGGGGCTGTGTTTGAATGGTTTGTGTGCCCTGTGTTGGGTTGGCACCCTGTCCTGAGTTATTCCCCACCTTGCACTTGTAGTTTCCAGGATAAGCCTCCACAAACCTGCAGAGGACAAGGGGTGTGATGAATGGATGGATGGAATGATATTGAATGGAGTGGAACATGATGCAAATCAATCATTTGCATTTATATGGAAACTTTGCCATTTAATCATTATACAAAGCATTATTCTCCTTGTATGTAAGCATGGAACTTGATATTCCAGTAAGTCAAGACTCTCTTGGGGCATTCAGTTCCTCAGAAGTGTCTTTACTCTATAGGACGTCTATATTTCAAACTTACATTTTCAGTTAGTATGCATTAAGCCTGTATTGCAATAGTCAGGGTCCCAGTGGGGAAGATTTTTCTGTTTTGAGCTAGCAGGAGTCAGAACAGTACCACTGAGCTGGTTTTGTGACCTTTAGCACCTTTATGAGCAATTGATCGCTTGTCCCATGTCTGGTAATGCCTCAGGTAATATATGTCAACCAACCGTAATTGGACTAATCACCAAATTAGGGTATAGATATGGCTTTGTGGATTACTGACAGAGGAGAGTTTAGAGAAATATGCTGACACCTGCTGTGTGTCTTTTTTTTGTTACGCATGTTGCTTTGCTTAGTTTTTTTGTCCACAAAAAGGGAGCACAGTACAACAAATCCCTAGTCTACTGTTATCTCTCTGCCGGCTAACCCTGACTGAGGCATTCACATAATTAGATTGCACATGTATAGTGTTTGTGGCACTATGAGTGCTCTGCCTTGTGATGGATTGGCATCCTGTTAAGCGTGTGCTCTGCCCTGTGATGAACTGACATCACGTCCAGGGTGTCCCCTGTGCACCATGATGGACTGACATCCTGTTCAGGGTGTCCCCTGCCCTCTGCCTTGTGATGGGCTGGCATACCATCCAGTGTGTCCCCTGCCCTATGCCGTCTGCTGTTGATGTCAGGTCACCTTCTGACCGTGTACTAGATAAGCAGATAGAGACAGAAGGATATGATCACTGCAGAAAGCTGGTGGTAGTAACAGACATTGCTGTCATGTCATGTTGTGACATATGTCGCTCTCACAGAGCAGCTGAGTCTGCTGTAATATATGCTGTCAATGATCGACGTTACAGGTACGACGTCATCAAATATAAATAAAGCCAGGTCAGTCAGAGCATCAAACATTTTTAAAATATTGAGATGAATATGGTTTTCACATTATAGTACTCATATTATATGCTTCATATGATATACATTACAATTTCCCTCTCATACTTTAATGATTTAAGTTTTGTTGACTACTTTCGATACATTATCCCTCAAAGTAGAACAAACTTTACTATAAACTGCAAGGACGTGGCCTTGAGGACAGCTGCCTGGAATTAAGCACCATGAAATGAAGACATACAGCAGCACACCACCAACAAAGCCATACCAGTGCAGTCCCAGTTAGGTCCATCGCCTGCTGTTCCCTGTTAATGAGAGAATCAAGTCCTCCCAAAGGAATCCGACATCTTCCGTGGCAGCTTGAATGTCCCAGCAAGCGGATCCCAGCTTATTCTCCAGCACATTTCAAATAAATTTCCACACGCGCATTAAAGGCAATAAGGCGTCACTAATTCACCTGAACAGCATGCTTTGGGGCAGTGGGAGGGACGCCCTACAGATGGGGGTGGCGGTGGAATGGGGTTGCATGCAGGGTGTCGGATTTTAACTCTCAGCTCCAGGGCTGTCAGGAAAAACACTGAAGCGCATTAAGCACTGAGCCACTGTCCTGCCCAGGCAAATTGTACTTACTCAAATAAAAATGCTAAACATGAGAAAGACTCATTTTTCTCCTCCTGGGGTTAATTAAGAGCCAAGGAACACAAGATGCGAGCTCTCTTATGACATCGCTGTCTCCTATAGCTGAGAACACACAAGTTGTGCTTTCTCAGGACAGGAATCACTTTTTAATATTATTTCCCAATAATGACCATGTGAATTGCAGAAATGGAGCCATGAAAAGTATGAGAAGCATGAAATCGAAGGGATGCCTCTTTTCATTGCCATGGTGAGACTCGAAGCCATAAAAAAAGCTTTACAGCTACTCTTAATTAACAACACATCAACGTTATATTTTAGGTGACACTTTACATTAATGGCACTTCCATAATGCTTTTATAATGCATACGTGGAACATATATTATATCTTAGCAGGTATATCTTAACATCCTAACATACATTAATAGCTTTAATATACATTAATAACAAGCATTATATGCTAATATCAAACATTATATTATATAATGTTATTAATGCATAATCAAGCTAAATATAATAAAGCTATTAAGGCAAAATAAAGCGTATGTTTGGATCTTAAGGTATACTTACATACTGCGTATAAATGTTCTGTGAATGCATAATGAATGTATTATGAAGGTGCAGTCAATGTAAAACCTTACAATACTTTATATTGAGGAAAATTCGGCATTAGATGAAAATATATCCATTTTACCTCACAGATGAAGATATTGAGAAGAGAAAAATTAAATAAAATTCACAGAAACAAGAAGTGAGTGGTGTAGTAAATTATAATGACAACAGTATACAGTAGCAGACCTTCCTGTGACCATCAGAGTGTCTCTGAACCTAATTCTCCCAGTTAAGGCAGTGAGTGCCTCATATTCGTGGTCATATGACTCTTCCAAACTGTTTCCCAAATGTTTCTTTCCCAGCGTATCCTCAACTTTCAGTTCCCTAGCAGCGGCTCAGAGCATTGTTTATTGTTGTATATAATTGTCATAGTACAGTCATCAAAACAGACTATAGATTTATAAGCACAGAATCTTAGAAGACAGGAGGAAGAAACAGCAATTTAACAAATGCAACCAAAATAAAGACAAAAAAAAAAAAACAGCGGAAAGTAAAAGGCAAAAGAGGCAGTGTTTTGTGGAAGGGCTGTCGGACTACAGCTGTGAGCTGGGTCAGACATTAAGGTCCTACTGAAGGACATGCATGCCAAAGGAGCCTGCCAGCCAAAAGCTGCATTGCATTCTATCTATTGCATTATACAGAAAAATATGCATGATTCCCCAATGGATACATTCTTGCAGATGTTGTTTTCCTTAAACCAATCAAGCACAATATTCAATATTATACAAGATTCAAGATTCAAGACTTTTATTGTCATTGTTCAGTTGCCTGGACAACGAAATTAACTGACAGACCGCAAAGATGCAAGAACAGTGACAGAGACATTACGAGATTAAGAAAAAAAATTTTGAAATACATCTAATGTCACATTTAATATGCTGAGCCCAGTAGAAACCAAAAAAAAACACATACAGAGACAGCAGAAGCACAGGAATATATTCTGAAAGCAGAACGGGACGCACCACTCAGCTCGCTCACATAGACAGAGAGCTTCCAGGGAGGACGGTGAGCTTTCCTGCTTTGATGAATTTACACTTTACACAGTTGCCATCTCTGGGGCCTGACCACAGCCTTACGGTGCAGGACATTTTTCATGGCTTTTTAGCACTCATCCATGGGGAGTGGATAAAAGTAAATATGTTACAAGCAGGAATAATATAACATATAGCTAGCCCAGAAAAGGCAGCATCAGCAGAGAATTCGATATGGGCAAGTAGAATGTAACTATTATAACATAGTGAGCAATCCTGTTCTGTTCTGTTATTCACGGTTCCTGCTTGTTTATATCAATACCCATGGGGCTTGTGGGGGTTTCAAAAGTGCTAAGATAGATGATAGAGATGGTCATGCATTGCATCTTTATTTTAATTGAAGAGTTCAAAATATTTGTAGGGGAGTTTTAGGTCACCCATTAGCAGCCAAACAAATTTTACTGTAAGACCATAACAAAGTTCAGAAACCATTTCACTCAAACACCACATTTTCCACCTGTTTTCTCTGAAATCCTAAAGGGGAGGAGGATCAATAACCGGCCGTTCTAAAGCTTCATACACTTATTTTTGATATAAATGGCACATAAAATCCAAACTGGGAGTGGGGCAGAGGCTTCTGCTTAAGCACAGCACTGGTGAACCAAACGGACAAGACACTGCATGCAATCATGATGAAATAATGAAGGTTTCAAGTGCAACCATCAGAATAATGAATGCAGACTTCAAAGATGGAGAGAGAACAGCGGCGGGAAAGCGACTGGGAATCTTAACACGCTGATCACTGCCAGAATCAAATGGATTAAGGGGGAATGGGAATAGGATTTAACTCTTCAGGAACAGGATTGATGCAGTGGAGGCAGAAGCACAAAAACACCAAGGAGCTGTCCAGAGATGTGTGAGTATTGAGAAAATAAATGAAACTATATGGTAAATGGATTCAGGGCAGCATTTAGAGTCTGGGTTAGTTTACTTTGGGGTGTGTGTGTGTGTGAGGGGGGGGTTATAGTTTTTGTCATGTTCAAAGGTCAGGTAGGATAAATTAACAATCCAGGTCACCTTTTTATTCAGTTTGGTATATGAAGAAATTACCAGCTGTGTAATGAAGACATACTTGTCTTAATAAAAATCACATACATAAGCAACACATATTTTATTTAAACCATATCTGCATTTTTTTCTCTCCAGCCTACAGAGCAGAACTTTCAATGCTCATTTCTGTTATTTATCTTAATGGCTAGCAAGGGCCTCACAGAGGAAAAAGGTAAAACACATTAAATCCAATACAGAACAATAAGTTATATAAGGAATAGACAAGAGATATATAAGGAATGTAGCAATGATACAGTCTGAAGATCCCAGAGCCAAGTTGGCAGGTTTAATGATTCACTGCAAAGCCAAGTGCAAAAGAATGCTGAGAAAACTATTCAAATCGCATTCAGGAAACAATCATGACAGAAACACAGAAAGTAACCAGTTCAACAAAAAAGGTATCACTTTGAAGAGGCCCTTGTAGTACCCCTAGTTGACAGGCTGTGTCCAGGTGTGGTTTGGCTGGGAGAGGCTGCAGGGGGCGACACTGAGAGGTTACTGAGGTTGATAGTTTCATTCAAGGATAACGGTACTGTTATAGTTGCAATATATTTTGTTTTACCTGTTATAATTTGCATTTAGTACCAATTTTATTATACCTAGATAGGTTTTGCCTTTTGCTGTTCACCTTGTAGCAGTACTAGTATTCATTACTCATTTTAGTTGAAGGAAATGTTTCTTTACAATGCAATGCTGTTAACAATGCACCAATAACTGCAGTGAGATCAAGAAATTCAGCCTTTGTGTTATATTTCAAAAACAAGGTCCAAGTCTTTGAAGAGGCACACAATGAACTGGGCACTGCATTGGCTGGTTCTCTGCAACTGTGTGAATTCTGTATCCATTTAGACCTTCATCTTCCTTGCCCTAAAATCCCAAGCATGGAAGTCAACTAAGTGGTGTTTTTTTTCTTTTTGGTGGAGAAAGTAGAATCCGGGGAATTTTGGGGTCAATTCAAGAAACAAACTTCATTCGATAAACAATTACTATTTCACGTGTAAATGCTCCTAAACGATTTCTTGACAAACATATAGCGATTAAAGCACACTAAAACCCCACATAAACATATGTGCAAAAATTCATAGCATTTTATTTAAAATACCTATTTTAACTCATTTGTCATGAACCGTGGGTAAGGACAGGAAGACGGGGGAAACTGGGGATTTATTAATGGGGAGATGGCTACGAGAATCACAAGACATCACAACATTAATGACGGACATCAGACAGGGAAGCACACGTGGATGATCAGGGGGTGTGGCACACATGAGGATCGAACGTGGCATGATAGATCAGTGCTGTGAATATACAGCACAATGATGATTTTATAACACTGGTAGCTGTAATAAGGTAAACCGTTAGTGAAAGACACATACATGAGGTGACAAATTCTCAGAGAAATACTCGGAAAGCCTATCACAAATGGCTCCAATTACCCATCATCCCGTGCTTCATTTGCCAGGACGTTCCAAAATTCCCAGAAAGAAAACCACTAACAAAGGGAAGTGTATAAACTTTTAGGTCAACCACAGGGTGGCCGTTCAATGAACATATTTGTAGCTTATGAACGTACCAGAGTCCAGTGTGTGGGTGAAGTGTTCTTGTTATCACACAACCGAAAACAAAACAAATGATGTGATCACAAAGGAATTACTAATTCCACTGAACCTGTGATTGCAGACATGGAAAGTACTGTATAAGGCTCATCAAATTCAGAAATGTGATTCCTGTCCTGTCTGATGATTTTGCATTGTTCACGGTGTTGTGCTACTTCGTTGTAAAGGGAACTTGATGAATGTCATATTGTATTACACAGTAGTCTAGTATGACAGGTACAGTATATTTAAGTATAGCAATTGATCCAATGCTGATTGGTAGTTTAGTTGTACGTATAAGGTGAGAATGACACAAAATCCCCTAAAAGGCCTGAGAAAAACTTCATTTACCTCTAGGTGATGAAATTATGCTCATAGTTCATGCTCATGTGGCCTGACCTGTCAAAAAACAACGTGCACAAAAATATTCATCAAGGTATTCTGTAGTCACACACCAGCTGGACAGCACTCCAATGATGATAGATAGATAGATAGATAGATAGATAGATAGATAGATAGATAGATAGATAGATAGATAGATAGATAGATAGATAGATAGATAGATAGATAGATAGATAGATAGATAGATAGTAGCAGCAGGATAAAACAGGCACCTCTAATTTCTTTTGGTCTTCCTTGATGTTAGGGTGTAATGGGGCAATGACTTCCTGCTTTTCTTTACCATTTTCCTTCTTGCCTTTGAGGAAGTAGAAGTGCAGTGTTATGAATACTTCATGGGACGCCCACGGAAAGATTGTTACACACATGAACATTTTTTTGTGCCTGCAGAAAAACTGCTTTACTCAGGAAGTCAAAATGCTCCCGTATCTTATGAGGGATTTTCCCACAGCTAAATAATTGAGCTGAAATAGTTTCTGAACAGCGGCAGAGTATCTGCCTTTAATCATGTTTCTCTTCTAGGTCTGCAAGGCAAACGTTTTTCACCTTTGTTTAATTAAAAAAGTGCAATTTCGGCAAGATTGGTCAACAGCTCCACCCTGGATACCTGCTATTACGGTATAATAACAAAGAAAAATAAATTGCCTTTACATTTCTTTTCACCTAGTAGTGATGTGTGACTATCTTGTTGTGTACTTTTTGATATTTTTAAATCAAAACATGGCTGGTGTTGAATATAAGTATCGCTTTTCTCTGAATTATGTTTGGGAGTGACATGTGTTGTTTTTTTCAGCGAAGGCATTACAGAGATGCCATCATCCATCAGAAGCGACAGCCCTGCACACACAGGAGATACGGCTGCTGTTGTGCTCTTGAGCTGGAAAAGTCTTTTAGGTTCTCGGTTTCTCTCATGTCACAGCAGCCTTCAAAGTGACTCCCCGTCAAAAATATCCTGCTCGAGACAAGACCCAAAAACCCTCCTGTGACGGATAGATGAAGATGAATTCCAATCAAATGAGCCAGAAAGACAGAAGAGATGCTCAGAAAGAGGCTTTTGGGTAAAAGTACGGGATTATTTATGGATGGGAGCCCAGAGAGACGCAGCAGAGCTCTGTCTGTGAAACAAGCACGGGGATCTCAGACAACGTGTGAAAATATGTCACTTTTGTGAAGTCCTCATCTTTAATGTAATGGGTTATTTATCAGTCAGGGAACTGAAATGAAAGAGACCTCTTCTATTTCTGATTGATATCCTGTTATCGTACATGAATGCTCAGACGACAAGGTCATACACCTGGAGGATTTAAAGGCTGGGCATCACCCTGGCTGCCCTTACTTCTAGGCACTACTTCATCAGTATAACATTAACTGGGGGCAAAGCCTCATATACTGTATATGGTATAAACACTCAATGAAGCTTTACAGTTAATGCATGGCTGTAGTGTAACAATGGCGAAGTGGCATCCTGTTTTCCTTCAACTTCAAGTTCAAGGGGATTTTATTTTACTTCTTTAACCAATTACAGTCTTCATTGTATGACATCACCACATACATTACAACCAGTGTTTTCTGTTAAGCGGCACAGATTTGTAAAGTATCCATTTAACTGTATATGCCTTGTTAAGGGACATGCCATAGATACAAAACATATGAATATGCTTACCTGCAAAGGCTGTATGGAGCAATATAGGAACATGTCATTAATTTGTGATGACAATAATAATAATAATAATAACAATAAGCTGGAGGTTAAGGACCTTGCTCAAGGGCTCACGGACATGTATGCTCTGCTGAGGCCAGGCTCGAGCCAGAGGCCTTCAAATCACAACTCCAGAGGCTTAGCTCGCTGAGCCACTCACCTTGAACATCGTTTCAAAATGAGGAAAAATGGTTCAATGTGTTGATGTCATACAATAAAGACTGTGATTGGTTAATGATGTGAAATGCAAGCCCCTCCCTTTTTGGCCCAGGGATGTGTTGGACTCGGGAAAATCAGTATGTCTGTGGTGAAACACCTTGCATTGCTGCTTGTCCTGTGCAGTGTCACGCTCAGCTTGGATACCATCCATTGAAGGTCACGAAACAGTGAAACACCCTGAACAAAACACCACTCCATCACAGTGCACTTCAGAGACACTAGTACATCTATTTATTGTCCAGCCCTTAATGCTGGTCAATGTAACTTAATATGTAACTTAACATTTCCAAATTTGTGCTATTTCACTTTGTTTGAAAAGCCACAAAAATTCTGGTAGCATCATTTATTGTGTGCCTGCTGTCCAAATATGATATTTAGGTATCGAATAAATACTTGTACAAATAAATGTTCTATGATGACTGAGCAATCTAAGAAATACTGAAATATTTCCTAAAAACAGGGTGATGTATAAATGGAAAAATCAGCTAGCAATATAACACAACACCTTAAGCACTTGTCAGTAAGGTTTTTTAATCAGTGTGAGTAGATGGAGAGTAAATGTCCAGTTTCTCTCTGGAGGGAGTGTTAGGTCACCATGACTACCGAGGGTGATTTAGTTCATCTACCTCTCACTCCCTGCAGGTGTAATAAATTGGCATGCTCTAAGTCAGACCCAAGTGTTGATGCCTGTCACAGCAATGCGCTCCATTTTCCACCACAAAATTGCCAACATTATCTTGGTCCATCCCCCCACCATTTTGGATGTAGGGTGGTGATTGTCCCACCTCTGCCCTGATCCTGTCAGTCCCTGAAAATAGGAAATCCCTGATAAGCGTCTGCTTTCTGGCCAGATTCCCATGACTGTGACCCAAGTGCTCTCAGAACTCTGTCTCAGAACAGTCTCTGTGAACAGTTGTAAAACAGTCCATCCAGGACCGATAACAGGGGTGATTTTAGGTGATTTTTTTTTTAAGATGGGGGGCATAAGAGAGGGCATAATTCATACAGGGCCAACCTCATCATTAGCCAATGGTAGTCAATGAGAGAAGGGGACATTCCAGAGGCCAATCAGCTGCGGTCAGTATCCTTGTGGCCCCACCCTCATACAGTATATGGCCCTTATTGCTATCTCATTGCATCCGCACCTCTTCACTGTAGGCAATGAAAATAATGAGCAATAAAGGGATGACCTGACTGCCCTTTTTTAATGGCATTATTTATTAAAAGGGGTGATGGTGACCCCTGACTATGGGAAAAAAACATTTGTAAGAAAATCTTTTTGTTCTCATTTTGTGATACTGCTGAATGCTCTTCTGCCTTGGAGAAGTTGATTGATCTGAAGCAGCCACTATGGACTGTTTTATCAATTCGCTGCAGACTAATTTCATTGCACATCCCAATTTGTGGCAGAAAAAAATTATTGATTTGTTCATAATCATTTCCTTTTCATGAATGCAATCTAGCATACGTTAATACATTGCAAACTTAAGATCTTTACAATCACTGACATTTTTAAAACTTCACCAACTGTTAGAGTCTGATAATTGAGACATTTACAATAATTCGTGTCATCATGAACCCTAACCTGGTCCACCAAAGAGCCATGAAAGGTGTTTTAATGAGGTCTATGGACATTCATACATAACTAAAAGGCCACATTTTAAAATATTCTCAGAAGATACTTTGACAAGTAGGATGTTTCTATAGCACCAGATATAGCATAGTTTGTTGTGCATTTTGCAATTTACCCAGAATTTTATTGATTAAAGAAGACTTTAGGAGTTTTCTAGATGCTGAGGTTTTCTCCCTTAACCCCATAACCCAAAGCTGTACTGAGATGTTAGGAGATTTATGGATTTACAGTTCAAACTTGTGTGACTGCCAATGCAGACTGTGGGTAAGTGCAATCCTGACCTGGATGATGAGTTACTGGAAATACAGCAACAATTAGTAAACAGACATGGTCTGCAGGCTGCTTCTAATTATACACTCATGACGAATGACATTTCCTCATGACAGCATTTTTCACTTTCAAATATGACCTTTTAACATTTTTTTTTTGTTTTTCAGCTTTTAAGAGGCGACAATGGTTCACGTTTGAAGGGCTTCACTCAAACCACGAAAAATAAATGTCTGGGTAAATGTACCTGTATTTCACAGCTATAATTACTCTGCACTTATCTGACTACCATATATACAGATAACTGCACCCTTGGTAAGATTCTCTTTTCATAAGAAAACCTAAAAAGCCTCAATATAGTGTAATAATGTTGGTTGTTTATCTACAGTGGTTTAATGTGTGGGCTCTGTTTCCTCTGTCCCCAGAACAAACACCTACTCCTTGCTCACCTTACAATTTCCTATTCTTGGCTTTCACTGCTTCTTTATATTGCAGGAGGTTGGCTGTGCTTTACTCTCCTTTGTATGTGACACTAAAGGATCTATTTTAACAATCTAACGCAAAGCTTAAAGCGCAAAGCGCAACTAACATTTATGGGCTTGTCCGACTTCTTTTTGTTATTTTGACAGTGGAAAAACCAGACTTAGCACCAGCACAAGGGGCAAAAAGGCTGTGCTAACTGTCTTAATTATTCAGAGGCGTGTGTGGGACATAACATGCAATGGAGCAATTGGAATGGCATGTCACCTCACCTTTAAATGCCAGTGGCACATGATCTACGGCGGATCGCTATTACAATGCCACATTTGCCCGACAAGCCAGATCACTTTTCGCTTGAAGAAACGGACGTGCTCGTGCACAATGTGGACACCATGTACGGGAACACCACTGTTCCACCAGCCTTTCGAAGTGTAGCAGGTGTGGGATGATATAGCAGGAAGTTAGTACTCGCTGCCTTAAAATAGCACTGCGCTGACAATGCGCCCGGCTACGCCTCATTTAAAAAACACTACTACTATAAGCATAAAGCAGGCCCAAAATTGTCTGCTAATTTAATGATGTGCGTGCAAGGTGTGAAAATGAACAATGCACTGGTACGAAACTAGCAAAAGCACTTTGCATTGCAATTTTGCCAGCGGAATATGAAATGGTTTTTGTTGGTCAAAAGTGCAATGCAATTTCGCTGCCTTAAAACAGCAAAGCTCCGACAATGTGGCCGGCCACGCCCCATTAAAAAAATACTTTTCCTATGAGCAGAAAGCAGGCACAAAATTGTTTGGTATTTTGACAACATGCACGCATGGCATGAAAATGAAAAATGCGCTGCTACAAAACTATCATGTGTCATGCTGATTAATGGTGGAAAATAGGGCCCTGAGTCTCCTTCACCGTGTATCGATCCACCATACATAGATCAAAGGTGTATATTTGAGTATGTACTCCCTTACCAATGTGGGAGTACCGTGTATGTTTTGGGGGACGGGGGATTCTGGGCCCTTGTTATGGATGTTCCTTTATCACTATTTGATTTGCATTTACAAAACGGTCCAACGTCAATAAATATTAGCAAATACAGGAGTGTTGGAAAGGGGCAGTTAGTAATGTGTTGAAGCTTACGAGGCACTATGATCTCACATCTCTGGTGCTGGGTGTTGGAGTTCAGCCCCCTGATCTGCTTCACATGCATGTGTGCTTCCCCTAGGCACTGCGATTTCCTCCTTGACTCCTAACACATGCACTTGCCGAATAGGTGTCTGTGCCTTTAAATGTATTGGATGCCGTGTACTTCATAGTACTGGGTATAAATACATCTACTCCAAATCTGTATATATCACAGCTTTGCTAGAGGATGGGGATCTACAGAGCCCTCATCATAACATAATGAGATTTTCTCGTCATGTCGTGATCGAGGAGCAGCAGGGGTCAGATGCAACATGTTAGTGTTTTGGAGGCCGGGCAGCTCAGACAGACAGTGCTCAGGTGCTGGGTGAATATGGCTCTGACCAGCATTCTTTCGCTGAGGAGGGTTTCTGGAACAGATGGTGGTGTAGGTGGCAGGTGTCAGTGATTATTCCAGCCTAGTGCAGGTTCCCGGGGGACAGCAGAGACTCTCTGCAGTGACCTTTTGAAGCAAGGGGACTCAGTGCTGGGCTGGACAGGGATGCAGGATGTGAGGATGCCCTCTGAGGCTGCTCTATTGGTCTAGATCGGGGCAGGTAACCAGTTTTTCAGGCAGCCTTTTGATTGATGTGCTGTCTGTGGAAATGTGGGTATCGTGTTTTTCCCAAAAAAATGAATGCCAGAAAATCCAACACACTCAACACTTCACCCCAACCCCCCGCCTGTTAAGAAGGAACGCATCCATCCACCCATCATTTAACTGCTTATCCTGGGCAGGGGGCTGGAGCCCATCCCAGGCAGCACAGGGCCATGCCCTGGGTGGGATGCCAGTTCATCATAGGGCACACAAATGCTCAGCTTTGCTCTGCAGGAGAAATCCAGAGTAAACCCAAAGGACAGGAGAAGGACATACAAACACCACAATATACAGTGAAGGTGGGATTTGAAGCCCAATCCTGTAGTTGTGCAGCATCAGTTATACCCTACATGTACCCTATAGATAAACATAATTTGAATAATAATAATCACATTGTTTTAATGTGGATACATTAAGGTAGCAAGATGGTGAGTAGGTCTGTTGCCTCACGTTGCCAGCATTGTATTAATCCCACCTGTGTGCTGTGTGTGGAGTTTGCATTTTCTCCTTGTATTTTGCTGGTATGTTGTTCCCCTGGGTACTCCGGTTTCCTTCTGACACCAGAAGGTATGCAACTAGCTAAATGGATTTCTCTAAACCACCCATGGTGTGTTTGCTTTGAGATGGACTAACATCCTGTGCAGGGTGTCATTCATTCTTAGGTCCTGTGCTGCCGGGGACAGGCTCCAGGCCTTCACTCCCTCACCCCTGTGCTGGATAGGTATTAACAGAATGGATCGATAATGACTCAAATCATCAACAGACGTTACATCACACATAATCACCATGAAGGGTGGGGAGTGAACTCCATGTTCTGTAATAAATAGGTCTCTGAGTAATTAGTCTCTATTTGAAAATATATATGTGCAAATAATGGGAAATAAGAAAACAGCTTTAGGAAGCGGATCTATTATTGAAGGATTATGTGAGTTATGATGGTTATATGTACACCTCTGTGTACAGTACAGGCTGATGAGCCTATTATTGACAGTGAATGCTTGGCAGAAACCCGACTGTGCAGCACATCGCTTGCTAATGAGCACGCGTCGAGTCAGAGCCCATCCCTCGCTGCGCTTTGCGTCAGTGCCCCCCCAGGGGTGTTTTCTATTTGCCACTGCTAATGAGAAGAGTTTTGGCACAGGAAGACACTTATCAGCAATACGCAAATGCGCTGTGTGGCTCACTAACCTCACCAGGGGGGTCGGGGGAAGTTAACATAACTAGCATCATGGAGTCTGGCTTAGCTAATGTTAGCACAGAACCTGGAGCTGACCTTTGGGTTTCAGGACCTGAAATTCTTCATAGCAGTGCATGTGACAGGGAGTCAGAAGTGCATTCTTCAATGGAGCTGATATCTGGGTGCATCTGAAAGCTGACTGTTTTTAGAAGAAAAAATGTGGTTGAGGGGATTTTTGTTAGTTCACACAGATCAAATACCAAAGTTCTCCTTTCAGTTTTCTGGATAAATGAAAAATACATATAAAGCAAAATGGTCATATTTCAGTAACAATATTAACCTGATGAAGGGTAAGACTGATCGGTGTGAGTTATGATATTGTTTATACATATGTGACTGGCAAAGACAAAGAGCGGTAATTTTGCAGAACATTGCTGATTACTCAGGAGAATGAAAATGAAACCTTACACATTCCTCTTCTCTCATTGGTGGTATTATTGTTCATGCTGGGTGCCTGTCTTATTTAATGTCACATGAAAAACATCTGAGAGGAGCCAGCGCACTACACTACATGTCACTATTCTGGTTCTGCTCCATCAGTCACGCACTTGCCTGCGCATTTGCAGTTCGATTGTGGAGTCATCAACAGCTGGTTACTTTCAGTGGCCTTTTGGATATCAAAGTATGGGTTCACTCCTGTGGTACTGTGCAAGACTGCGCTCTACAAGAAGCTGGTAGCTAATTGACGAGCAATGCGATTGTTAACGGGTCCTTTCCGATTTGGTAAACAAGCTGAACACATGACATGTTTCTGAAAATTAAGAAGCCTCGTTAGGAATGTCTGTAACCCTCTATATACACATACATATATGCATACATTTATGCATACACATATACATACAGAGAGCTGAGGAAAAAATTAAGACACCACAGCACAATTTTTTGTTTCATTCATTTCACAATTTGTAATTGTGCATTTGTGAATATATATATATATATATATATATATATATATATATATATATATATATATATATATATATATAGCCTTCATTCTTGCTTTGTGTGTCTTCAGTCCTGCTTCTAGCCTGATACAACTGCACTTAATGTTTCCCATTCTTTCTGAAGGTCACTTGATGTCATCCTCCAATTCATGAGAAATTGGCATAAAAGTTAACGGTCATCTTTGGCATTAGAAAGTCACTTCTGCCCTTTACCTGGCTGGTTTCTGCTTGTTCCCGGTGTCTCCTGCTTCACCTTATTCTTGAATACTGCTGTCTTAGAAATTTTGAACCTGGAAATAAGCTGCTGCTCAGCATAGCCTTCTGCCTGCAGAACCACGATTAACCGAGGATTTAAAAAAGCAGATTTAATTAAAAATATAGAGCAGTCTCTTAATTTTTTTCTGTGCCTGTATGTATGTGCGTATATAAAGAACATCCATCCATCCATCCATCCATTTTCCAAACTGCTTAGCCTTCTGGGTCATGGGGAGTTCGGAGCCTATCCAGGCAGGGAACAACCCAGGACAGGGGGTCAGCCCGTCGCAGGGCACACTCACACACCATTCACTCACACACGCATTCCTACGGGCAATTTAGGAACTCCAATTAGCCTCAGCATGTCTTTGGACTGTGGGGGGAAACCGGAGGAAACCCCACAACGACATGGGGAGAACATGCAAACTCCACACACATGTAACCCAGGCGGAGACTCAAACCCAGGTCCCAGAGGTGTGAGGCAACAGTCTGCACCACCATGCCGCCCCATATAAAGAACAGAGCATTAAAAAAAATTGTTCAAGTTCATTATCAGAATTAAGCACGTATTGTAATTAAATGAACGTTTGGATTGCTGAAAATGCGTTTCAGATATTTAGATAAATCAGGTGGAACAATACAGCCCTCAGAAGGTTGCAGCATTCTTTGTGGCATGTTGTATGTTGTGCAACATTGCCATGCATGATGGATGTCTGTTGGACATTAATGCGGACACAGTAGAGGACTTTAGAAGGTGTGATGCTGAACTGCATGTGCCGATGCCAACAAAGGAATGTACACCGGCAGCAGTGCGGGCAAGGAGGGATCAGCTAGCAGAAGGGCTGAATCGTCTGTAGCCTGGTAAGGAATATAAATGTGAGATGTAGAAAAATAACAGCCCTATTGCCTTTTGTTTAAACATTTTAAACAACCTTAAACACATACCGACACGCCTCTGTAGGCTATGGGACAAAGACTGAACTTTTATTTATATTTTGCTAACTGCAGACCCAAAATTTAAATTAAATGACGCACAAGCATAGTTAAGTCCCTGGTCCCAGCTGCTGCTCTCGTTCAGCAGCGAGCTTCTGTTTTTCCCGTCTTCTGACATCATTATACCGCTTTCGGCACTGAGCAGATGATCTGATGATGCCAGAAAACGAGGAGGCAATCATTTTCACCTCATGCATGAGCATGTCCATTTCCTTAGCCGAAAAGTGATCTAAGTTGCCAGGCAAAGGTATAGCAATCTTCCGTGGATAATGCACTGCTGCCTTTTAAAGGTGAGGTGTCATGCTATTCTGTTTGATTCATTGCATGTTATGCCCAAAACACGCCTCTGAATAATTAAGAGGGTTAGAACAACTTTTTGCACCTTGTGCTGGTGCAAAATCTGGTTTTTCCACCATCAACATAGCAAATTGGATTTGTTAGTTGTGCTTCGCACTTTACACTTTGCTTTAGATTGTCAAAATACAGCCCAATGAGTTTATTGTACTGAAATGGCTTCACAGTCACCGGATCTCAACCTAGCACAGCACCTGTGGGATGTGGTAGAATGGGAGATTTGCATCATGAAGATGCAGGTGTGTGTGATGCTATCGGGACCAAATTCTCAGAGGAATGATTCAAGCACCTTGTTAAATCCATGCCGTGAAATATGAAGGCAGTTATGAAGACAACCCAGTACTAGCAAGGTGTACCTAATAACTTAGCAAGTAAATGTATATATGGTGCTTTTCTCTTCTTGCAAATACAATAAATGTTATTGATGTTTATCCTTGGTAGCACATAGAGACAGCGAGTGTAAAACATTTCAGGGCACAACCTAATACAAACAAGTAAGACCAGAAACAAAGAAGCCAACCAACATAGTTTTGTCACACTGTCCCCTGGTGGACATAACTGTTAATCCTCCAGATTGACATAAACTGTACTCCTAGGCAAACAAATGGGACAAACATCAGTTGCACATTTGCCCAGGATTGTAAAGGCACAAGTTTGAGCAGGAAATATCAAGTATAAACCAACCATAAGGCTGAGTGAAATAAACTTTTCCGTCACTTGTATCTGTGATCTCATTCTTTGGGTCACTACCCAGAAATTGTGACTATAGCTGAGGGTAGGAATGTAGACTGACAGGGGAATTTAAAGCTTCACTGTCCAACTCGCCTCTCACTTCACCACAACAGACTGGTACAAAGTCTACATAATTGCTGACACTGCACCAGTCCGCCTGTCAGTCTCCCTGCCAGTAATCCACGCTTTTATGCTTGAGAATTATAGCTTCTGACTTATTGCCAGAGATGCAAAACAAGCTTTCACTCTGGTTTTACAGGGACCCGTAGCAGCGGGCCCAGTACCCCATACTCTTGAAGAGGATACCTCAAGAGACACAGTCATTCATAAAACACAAGTAGATTGGTTAGGCAAACTCTCAGAAATCATCCACTATTTTTGTGAAGGTAAAGTGCTAGTCCAGTGTTCCACAACCAGGATGAGATACGCATTCGGTTCTGAGGTTCAACTAATAGATTGAAACTCCTCTCCAGTACCCTAGTATTGGCCTTCCCAGGAACACACCCTACATTCCCTTAAAGGTTTGGGCCACCACCCCAGTCTGCCAGAGGCACTGTCCCCAACCTCAAAGCAATGTTGATCAGTGGACAGCTCAGCTCCTCTCTTCACCTAAGTATCTAAAACAAATGATCAAAGATTTGATGACATGACTACAAGATGGCTTAGGGGGTTCTGGTATCAAGTGTACTTGTGAACACCTGTATGCTCTAACATGTGGCTAGCACAGAAGTCCAATAATGGAGCGGATCCGGCTGGCCAATCACAACTTTCTAGGTTTCACTGTTGTTACCCACATAAACCTTAAAGTCCCTCAGGACTTTAGCCAAAGGGGGTGTCTTTCAGCACCCGAGTCAAGGTCTGTGAAGCATTTTGGATACTGATGTTTGGTGCATATAGGCCAATTCATACTTCACTTCGCTTTCTGTTGTGGACAAGGGGATGCGATGTAAATCATCGGGGACTGCCTGTGGATGACTGCGGCTGGTGCACGTGTAGCCCACTCAAGCAGAAATGTGCATCAACCACGAACACACAACATAATTGATTAATTATTTCCAGTAGGTGGCAGAGTGGACTTCCGGAGATCAATCGTCAAGAGTGAAAGAGCAGAGGAAGAATAGCTGTTGTTGTTGTAGTTACGGTCAGCAGCTGTATGACGAAAAAAAGCAGAACTATTCCAGCATTTTGAAATCTTTGAAATAAAATTCACTGAGCCGGTGGAGGAGAGGGTTCGGGTCCCAACTAATTTTGCCATAAGGATTTTAAAATACTGTCGTATGCCTTATTACTATAATACCACCCAAGCCTTGACTAATAACTTTAAAACTGTTTATAAAAGCTTACCAGTTTCACTACACTGCTTGTATTTCTGTTTGTTGCAATATATCTGCCCTCTGATGGAATATTACTGCTGTTTGCATGCACTGACCACAACCATCCGCATCTGCAGCCAGATGTAACATTAACAAAAGCTGCTGCACAGACAACCGACCACAGCATGAAAGTGTACAAAAAAGCATCAGGCCTGTCATGGCAGAGGAGCAACTGCAAAATTTATCAAGAGGGACCAATCCTGTCAACAAGTTTCACTGGGTGCCCTTTTCTTGCCAGTCATGCAAAATTCACAAATTATCTCATTTTAATTGTTAGTGTATAATTATATAATTTTTCATTACAACTCTTTCATATATGAATGCAGTGATTTAAATATATGTGGAGGAGAGTGCCTGAGAGATAGATGGCTAATATAACTCATGCTTCAGGCATTTAAAGAGCCGACTGAAGCCTCCATCAGCTGTTTGGGAGGCTATTCAGTTCCCAGCAGGCTGAAGCCACTGAAGTCCATCACTAGCTGCCAATGAGAGATGTCAGAAAGCTAGAACCTGGCTAACAGCGGAGATGCTCCCAGACAATGTGCACATTCAATTACAGTCCCCAACTTACAGCCTGTGCTGCCAGGGACCATGTCCTTGTCACCACTCTCGGAAATTGTTTCCTGGGAAATTTTGAGCTCTGGTATAAATATATTTTTTTTGTTTTGGATCTGAGTAACCATGGATCATTACATAAGTCAACATATTTAATTTCTTAATTAGTGCATAATTGTAGCCATCAGTAGGCAGTGCTTACCATTTAAATATGTAAATTCTAATAAATAAAAGTTGCTTTCAAGAACAGGATTTTAGTGAGAACATAGCACCTAAGTTTAACTAATTAAATTACTAGTAACTAATGCAGAATTGATTTCTGCAATCACTGTGGGCTGACACAGCATGTCATACAGCGACTGGACCTGACACAGTCAGAGCACTCTGAACTGAAATGCATGCGAGGAGACCTACCGTCAGGAAACGTACCCAAGGATACGTACATTATCATGTGTTTATGGCCAAAGCGACATACTCGCCAAAAAAAAAGGTTTCTGCCTGTAGAGACATGAGGCTGAAATCCTGGTGCCCGCTACATGTTGTCCCTTTTAGAGGGTGGGGTGTGCCTCTTTGAGTTAGGGCACTGTGTCTGGGATTGAAAAGTTGTCGGCTTTATTCCCTAAAAAAGGCCCTTAACCCCAATTGCTCCTAGGGTGTGGGACACTGGCTGAGCCTCTGATTTGGCCTCAAAACTCATTTTTATCTGTATGGGTGTCTGTGTCTCTCATGGGACGCAAGATGGGACAGGTGAAAAGGCAATTTCCCCATGGGGAGCAGTAAAGTGTCCCTATCCTATAAATATAGTATCTTAGCTTGTGTTCTGCAGCAAGTCTGGCCATCACACTGAGGAGGACCACGTAGGCCTTTCCTTTAAAGTGTAGAAGAAAAACAACATCAACATTTCTCCAGTGAGGCATATGATGCAAATCAAGGTAAACAGAAGGAAGGGGGACAAAAGCAGGACAGGTTTGTCTCATTTAAAGAATAAATTAATCCATCACAGCAACAAAAAAATGAAACTGAATGAAGGATACAATACTTGTCTATTATAAATCCATTATAAAAGGACAATAACCTCTTTTCTTGTACCCCATCCTATAAAGCACAATGCACAGATATTATTTTTTTAACTAGCAAAGCTTACATACTGTATCAACTCCATGTGTAAGACAGAGTATTTATAAAAAATATGAAAATCTGATTTATTTTCTTCAGTGGATGAAGTCAAGACCATGACGAAACACTGGGCATACTTAACAATTATAAGTGCACATTGAGAAACAAAGTTTTACCAAACATTGGAAACCACACATCAAAAAGTGGTTAGGTACTCTGAATTAGCCATATACCCTCAAATAAAAATGGCACTTGATTTATGTTAACGGTTTGACTGTAAATTAGAGCTTCAACTCTGCTGTTCCACATTACATGACACCCAATATGAATAAATAAAGTGCAGTTAAGTGATTTAAGTTAACAGGCAGGAAAGGGAACACTGCATTTGAGATAAATTACTTCTAAATCCGTGTGAAGGGGCTCTGACATATTTGGCAGAAACAGCAGTGACACAAACACTAGCATTTCATCGTAGCTTCTATACAAATACTGGTTATTTGAGATCTGAAGCATTGCTTTACTAATGACCTTTGCTATTTGTGCTGATTTCGCTGGTATTCCTGCCCGTTCAGCGTCATTTTTTGTATTTTTTTCTCTTTCCCCTCAAGGCACACTTCACATTCCTAACATTCCTTTCATGACTGTAATGTATGTGAAAGTACTTCAATCACTGATTGGAATGTGAACATTTTCGTAATCTGGCAGCCTTATTTTGACAGATGTACATATTTATTATCCATTAATCTGTGACTGTTTTCCTTAACATTGCGCATCCTTTCAAATAAAAGTGGGCGGTAATGTGTTATATTGGTATATGTTTGCCACTCAGAGGAGCAGGACTGGAAGTGTCTTCCAGCCTGCAGCCACTCTGGTCCTGATTATTATTATTATATACAATCAATCATAAGTATAAAACCTGCGTAACACATGTAAAGCCTCTATTTCTTCCTAACCCATCTTCTTATATTTCACTCTAAAGGGTCAAAGTAGCCTCACAAATCCTGTGTTCAATTCATTTCATTATAACTAACCGTTAATCGTGTTTAGTACTGAAACTCTTCCTCTATGTTAGCACTTAACTTATGAGGGCTTTAAAGATCAATTACTGCCAGTGAGTACCAACATTTGACATGCTAGTACAAAATGTCTCCTCTGCAATAAGCAATCTAATCTCACAGGGTGACATTGGTTCTTCTATATTTTTCGACTACCTGTGTACTACCTAGTGCCATTTCCACTTTTCTGTGCGCAGGTCTTTTTTATCCCAACACACTGTTACTGATATTGTCATTATTTAGACTGCAGAGCATGAGACTAAAGTAGCTTCATACCATATTGAAGTCACTATGTTAAAGGGGAAATATATAACTGCAATTACAAAATTATAATTTCTGATAAAAACACAATCTCGAAGTGGGGCAGACTGCAGTCTTCCTTGCAGCAAGAGGGCATTACCCCCAGGGCCAGAGACACATCCTGGGCTGCAGGAAAAACAGGAGCCCTAGAAAGGCTGGGCTGCAACCTGGCAGATGAAATTCAATGTAGATACTACATGGTAATCCATGCAGGGAGCAGAAATATAAGGTACAGATATCTTATAGGTTCCACTGAAATAAAGGTAGCTGATTATGATAAAGACCTCGGTGTGTATGTTGATGCTTCCATGTTCCACTCACGCCGGTGTGGGGAAGCAATTGAAAAGACCAGTAGGATGTTAGGGTACATCGCTAGGTGTGTGGAGTTAAGGTAAAGGGGGGGGGTGATGCTAAGATTATACAATTTATTGGTAAGACCCCACCTAGAATATTGTATGCAGGTTTGGTCACCTCACCATAAAAAAGACATTGCTGCCTTAAAAAGGATTCAACGTAGGGCTACAAGAATGATTCCCGGTCTTGAGGAATGTCTTATGCGGAGAGGTTAGATGAGCTGAATCTGTTCAAAGGAGACTAAAGGGGGATATGATCCAGGTATATAAGATTCTAACAGGTCTGGATGCCGTTCAACCAAATAGTCACTTCAATAATAGTACAAATATAAGAACTCATGGCCATAGGTGGAAATTAGCGGGAGAACATTTTAAACTGGATATCAGAAAGCACTTCTTTACACAGCGTGCAATTAGAGTATGGAATAGTCATCCTGTTAGTGTAGTGCAAGCTAAAACCTTAGGTTCCTTTGAATTAAAGCTAGATAAGATTTTAATAACTCTGAGCTATTAGTTGAGTTCTCCTCAAACGAGTTTGATGGGCCGAATGGCCTCCTCTCGTTTGTAAATTTCTTATGTCCTTATGGAAAGACTAGTCAGCAAATGCCAGGGCAACTCAAACTGAATGAAATAAACAGTCTATTATATTTCAGCCTCTAGAGCCTCTTAAATACAGACAAATTGTGAGAACTAAGAATGAATGTATTGTACTGTATGAACAAGAGGGAAAAGACAATCAATGTCAAAAAAGAAAAGGAAAATGAAACAGTACAGAGAGGTCAGGAAGTGAGAAGTGCTCAAGCAGAACGGACTGAATCAGTTTTCTCTCTTGTTCCTCTAGTCATGCTCACTGCAAGTGACATTTCACCCCAGGCAGTAGGAGAGCTTTTCAGCACGGTAACCTCACAGCTGCCGGACTGGGGCTTTGAATCCCACCCCCGGCTCTGTCTGTGTGGAGTCTACATGATCACCTCATCTTGCGTGGGTTTTCTCTAGATGTCCGGCTTTTCTTACACAGTACAAAGACACTGAGGTAAATACACTGGTGTCTCTACACTACAGTCCAGCTCAGTGTCCCATCTCTCATGCTGAGCCTCCTGAGATAAGCTGTGGGCTTTGCTTGACCATGTGCTGGATCAGCAGATATGGTGTCACTCTGCCCTGTGTTGCCTAGCACATGCACTCTTTGTTAAGCCTGCATAGTAAGTAGCCTGAAGACATATTCTGCCTCAGGTTTCCATCAAGAATGATTTTATAGAAATTATATATTGTTTTATGTAGTGCACCTTATACATTCTGAAATGGAAAAACATAGTAGTTACTGGAATGAACATGCCCCCCCCCCCCAGGAAATGACATCTTAATAAAAAGAGACACAGACAACATTGCATTAAATGAGCTGATTTTGCTGTATTCTGTACCATTATGACCCGATTTTGACAGAAGTATAGTTCATCCAAAGCCCACGCGAATAACACTGTGAATTTAGCATGCGTGGAAATTACATTTTTCAAAGAACTAAAAAAAAAATATTTTAGTATGATGGAACACCTGAGGGCACAAAAGAAAGACAGGAAGGTTGAAAACAGAAGGTACAGACAGGTACAGACAGAAAGGGGAGAATTATTGACATCCATCATTCATTCCATTTACAGTATTTTATCATGGACTGCAAATTTTTTGAATAAGACACGCTTCAAATTTTCTCAATCGATACATCATTGTCCTTCAGAGAGTTCTCACAATAGATAGACGCACCAGCATCTGAGGTTACTTGGCTCACAGCAGCAAATGCACATATCATGCTAACTGCCGTGCCAGTGCATTGCAGAATAATACTAAGACAAACGTCGATGAAAAGTCACTTGATGGTCAGGAACGGTTTTTCTCTGCACCTTCCAGTGCTGGATCAGTTATACCACAAGTGACAAGTCTTAGTGACAAGACCATTTTTAGGCAGGGACCCAGACAAGCATTAAGAGAGCATAAATTACTGGGATCAGTGTTTATTGAGCAGCATTCAAATGTACGGATTTCAGGGTTAAGTGACACAAGTCAACATACTGTCTGTGGACTAGAGTAACTGAAACTGCTTCTGAGAAGTTCCTAAGAGAGAGATTTGAACACCCCTTCTACCTTAAGTGATTTTACTAAAGCATAACCACCCTAATATAACTGAGTTCCGTAACTACATTGCATGGTACTTCATATCTAGTAGTCACTTCATACCGAGATGTAGTGTTTATCTCTTAGTAAATGTACTAAGATAAACATGAATGTAAAACAGGATTTTCCTTAACTGGGGATGACAACATTGTGCCTACTACATAATTCCATGTAACCATGTAGCTTACTACTTGGATATCGGTAGACACTAGAGTAGTTATATCTCTGATTTTGAATCTGATCTCTGGCTTGTAAGGATAAATCATTTCCTCATAGCAGTAATTAAAGATGTGCAGCAACTTTAAGCAGAATTCCCACAAGTGTTTACCTGCTTATGCACACCATCCTGTTTTACATTATGACCAAACTATAACGTAGATTTAACTTAATACTGGCTGTGATTTTTCCACTCATCCAGCCTCAATAACTGATATTGTGAATAGTTTTTTCTGCCTTAGTTTCAAAATAGTCTAGAAGAGAGGTGCTGAATCTGTTCCATGGGTGCGGGTTTTTGGGATGACTTCTTAATCAGCCAGTAATAAAACAACTCACACTGTTATTGGCCATAGCAAAAACCTGCAGCCACATTGGCTCTCCATGGAACAGGTTCCCCGCCCCTGGTCTAGAAGCTATTGCCTAAACATCATTTCAGCAGCCAGAAGGCTCATTTCATTAGACTACATAATTCTGCATTAAATCTCATGTGACAAAATGCCACACTAACTGTTGGCACATTTGGGTGGACAGTCTGAAGTCATCTACATAAACAGAGATCAGTTTATTGTATTCAATTAGCTACCAAAATACCACATGCTAATTTGCTTTTGTTCAGAACATTCAATGCCAGACAAGGAACAAAAAACATTTGATGTTAAAAAAGTGGAAATTAATGATTTCAGTATTGGCCCCCCCAGCTGACTGTAGCTTGTGATTATTCAAAGCAGTCCCAGAGCACCTCTTTCTCGCACTGAATCCCTTTCACTTCCCCCCTGTATTTCTTACTATTTTACAGAAGGATATCCTTAACTAGTCCACACGTAACTACCTCCTACACAAAACTTAAATATCACATTCCTTTCTCGGAAGATGAAAGCTTCATCAGCAGACCAATTTGGGATACTTTGGGACATATGTCTCCTTTTGCTTGAAGGCCACATTCATGCTCCTCTCCAGGAATTAACATTTGCAGACGTTGGAATGGCTTGGATGACTTGGACACTGGTGCTCCTCAGTCATTAGGAATGGGCGTGTTGCAGTTGCCGTGGTAAACATGGATGGGACCCAGGCACTGGTAGTAGAGTTCAAATACATCCCCGTAGCCGTGATCCTTCCACCAAGTGCACAGCTGCCGGTTCCAGCCGCAGGCCAAGACGTGGAACAGGCCTGGGTACTCCATGCCAATCATTGTGAAGAAGTCCTGATCGCCGAGGTGACCCCGGAAATGATACTGGTCGGCCAATTTGGCCACCTGCTCTGGCTCCAAAAGTCGGTTGTAAAGAGTCGATTGTCGCATGGCTTCCAAGTCCAGGAGCATCACTCCACTGTTGAAGCCTGGTTTGCCATCTGGAGGGGGGTCACCGACTTTAGTCTTGGGGTTCTCCCTGCGGTACTGCCAGAACGTGTGCCTGCATCACAAACAGCATACAAACGGCATTAAATGATTAAAGTGATGAAAGGCTCGGTTTGAGCATGTGATCAGGACTACCACCAGAAAGCTCTTCTCTCAGCAATATTTGCACTTATTTGCATGCTTTTTCCCCAAAGTGACATTACAACTGAAGATCAGAGCACAGGTTCACCCAGTCCCTGGAACAACTGGGATTAAAGGCCTTGCTCCAGGGACTATGGTGACATTATTATACCAGCCACAGGATTCAAACCAGCAACCTTCTGGTCACAGGCACAGAGCCATAGCCCTAACACCACACCAGTTTGCCTTATACCTCATATAAATGGCAGTTTGACATCTTTCATTGAAACATTATGATCCACATGCCACCGAGTATCCCATAAGCACCAAAGCACAGAATACACTGTACAAGACGAAAGAAACAGCTTGTCAATGGCTTGTTAATTACTTTTATTTTGGGCTTTTAGTTCATTGTTGACACTGTCATATTAATCAAAGCAGGTTTCAAGACCGCATAGAGGGTGATCATTCAGGTGGTGTTAACACGCAGCAAAAATCATACATACATTTCTTAGGAATTATTTCTGTAACCTAATAATACGTGAGCGTTACGGAAATTCAATCACTTTGAAAAATATTTCCACCATTGTACATGTAATATAAGATGTCCTTTGGAATATCATGCGATCACCTTGACATGTTGCTAGACATAGTGTAACTTCAATAAATATTTTTTTTTATATTTTGACATTTCCTTTAAGTTCATATTGCATTTCTTTTTATGTAAGCCAAGGTTTCTTGCAATAGTCTGCAGAAAGACTGCAAAATCCCTGTAGATAGTTTAGGCTGCCAAATAAAATTATATTTAAAGCTATTTATCTGGGCAATAAGTCTATATTTTGCTCAAAAAGAGTGAAAGGAATTTCTGCTGTTCTGTCTTGAACACCCAAGCTTCAGACCCCAAACCTCAGCACAGGAACCTCCACCCATTTCATGTATCTATGGCCGAGTTCAACAAATACAGTACATGGGTGGTAACTGGGAAAGGTTTTGAAATGGCTAAGCCAACACACTTTGACTGACATAAAAACATAGTTTTACACCAATACAAACTATTTAAAACACAACTCAAACACTTCTCTGAACTACAGAATCTTACTTAAAATGGGTGCACATCTTAAGGCTAATCTCACTGCTGAATACAGCTGAACTACATAAAGACGGTGAGAGGAGATCAGTAGTGATGGACCAGTAATACTTAAGCATCTTTACCTGCAAACAACTATGGTTTAAGGTGACAAAGGAGTTTAAACAGAGCAGAATCGAAGAACTTTTTCTTCTTTGTAAATTTGGGACAAACCCAAGTACTTTAAATGAAATGAGGGGTGTAAACCTACAGTAGACATCCCACCCAGTAGCGGTGTGAGTTGGCAGAGACCTCCACAATCCATATTTTATATTACATTTATATATATATATATATATATATATATATATATATATATATATATATATATATATATATATATATTCAATATGCAGTTCAGGTCTACATTTAAAATAGACAAGAGCTGTATATTTGTCATGTGCTGTTCAGTTGCATAATTTTTGGTTTGTGGTGCACAATGAAATGAATGAATACATTTCTTCCATCTATCCATCCATCCATCCATCCATCCATCCATCCATCCATCCATTTTCCAAACCGCTTATCCTACTGGGTCGCGGGGGGTCCGGAGCCTATCCCGGAAGCAATGGGCACGAGGCAGGGAACAACCCAGGATGGGGGGCCATCACATTATTTTGTCTCCATCATGTTGAATTAATTAGAATATCAATGAAATAAAATAAAACTTCTGACTGTCCATATTGACCTATATATTTTTTTTACCTTTATTACCTTTATGAAGTTGTGAATGGGACATTACATATAGATTTTGATCACTGGACACTTTTGAGAGTCCACTGCTGTTTGCCCTCTACACATGACTGCAGTGCAGCCCATCCCAATAACACCATCATCAAATTTGCTGATGATACTACGGTGGTTGGACTCATCTCAGAGGGGGGAAACGAGTCTGCCTAGAGAGATCCTGAGATTCTCAGCTTGGAGTCATCAAATAACCTGACAACACAAAGACACAGGAAATCGTCTTCGACTTCAGGAAGAGCAGCGCAGATCTGGCTTTCCTCTACATCAACAATGCCTGTGGGAAGAGGGTCTCAGCCTTCAAATTCCTAGGTACCTTAAAAAGGTACAGTAGTGACTTCACTTCCGGAGAGTTCTCCATAGAGAGCATGCTGACATCCTGTACCACAGTGTGGTACAGGAGCTGCCCTTAAGCAGAGAGGAGGGGACTTCAGCATGTCAAAAGCTGCTGTGACCTTTTACCGCTCCTCCATACAGGGCACTCTGACATACTGGGCCCTATTTTGCATCGGCAGAAAGTGCAACGCAAAGTGCTTTTGCTAGTTTCATACCAGAGCATTCCTCGTTTTACTGCCAAGTGCATTTTCAAAATAAATGATTTTGCACTCGTTTCCCACCCATAGGAGTAGTGTTTTTTAAATGAGTTGGGGCTGGTTGCTTTGTCAGCGCACTGGTATTTTAAGGCAGCAAAATGACATTATGCTTCTCACCAACAAAAGCTGTGTTTAAAGTCTGTGTCGTATTATTAAACGATAATTAAGCGGCGCGTCTCAGAGACGCATGGGTGCACAACGCTAGTTAAGGACACAGGTATGCAATTGAAGTGCTCATGTTTTTTTATTTTAGTTTACTACATTTATATATGTTTTATTATATAGCACATCTGGTTCTTTCACGTAAGCATACTGTTAAATGAAACACACACACCCACCCGTGGCACAGGAGGTAGTGCTTTCGTTCGGCAACTGGAGGGTTGCAGGTTCGAGCCCTGGTTCCTCCTGACCCCATCAAAGTGTCCTTGAGCAAGACACTGAACCCCAAATTGCTCCCGGTGAGCAGGTTGGCACCTTGCATGGCAGCCTCTGCCACTGGTGTGTGAATGAGTGTGTGGATGGGTGAATGTGAGGCATGAAATGTAAAGCGCTTTGAGTACTCGTAGGAGTAGAAAAGCGCTATATAAATGCAGTCCATTTACCATTTAATAAGTAAACTACTGGTGACTCTTTACTTAATAAATACACTACAAGAGTAACCTATTGTTTATCCATTAAATGCAGTAACAAGTATCCATGAGGTTATAAGAGTAAGCAGTAGACATTTTAGTGTCTAACACGGTGTGTGTTATTTTATTATTTATAGAGAAGCACTTTTCATGCCGTGTAACACTGTGTCTAGCACTATTACGGGTGACGGGAGGGGTGTTAGGTTTTTCAATGGAAAATGACATTTACTGTCTCAGACGTGCTCTTCACATTTCAAAAACACCAAACCATTCAGTATTGAGTGTTTCTTTTTAAATACCTTCTGGTTCACCATATTGTCATTCAGGACCTGCACATGCACAGCTAAGTTGAGCTACGGTTATAGTTTGACTACGCCTTTTTAGTCGTACTAATATTGTACTTTTCCCAGTATACATGTACGGGAAGGGAATCGATTTACTGACCGAAGTATGTCCGATTCCGCTACAATAGGTGGCGATATAGCTTCTTTCAGCTTGCTAGTATTGGGTTTTTTCCAACTGACCTATTACATCAGACATACGAAATAATAAAATTTATAATAATGATGCATGGACAAATGAAGTGACACAAGCTTCAACTGTGAACTGGACAACCATTATGGTGTGGGGTTGTTTTTCATGGGTTGAGCTTGGCCTCGCAGTTCCAGTGAAAGGAACTCTTAATGCTGCAACATTCAGAGCCATTTTGGACAATTTCATACTCTCAACTTTCTGGGAACAGTTTGGGGATGGTGCCTTCCTGTTCGAACATGACTGCGCACTGGTGCACAAAACAAGGTCCATAAGGACCTAATCACGGTTAAGAACAGAAGAAGAGGAGGCCATTCGGCCCATCAAGAACCTTGTTACATACACGTATGAGCGAGTCTGGTATGGAGAACTTGACTGGCCTGCACAGAGCCCTGACCTCAACCCGATAGAAACACCATTGGGATGAATTAGTGGGGAGGCTGCAAGCCAGGTCTTCTCATCCAATATCAGTGCATGACCTCACAAATGCTCTCCTGGAAGAATGGTCAAAAATTCCCATAAAAACACACTTCTAAACCTTGTGGACGGCTGCAAAGGGTGGGCCAACTCCATACCAATGAACATCAAACTCCTTTAACCTTAAGCAAGACATACACTGGCTTATGCAGCTCCATTGTTTGAACTAATGTGCCATTAGAGTTCATTACAGCAGCAAATCTAACACCCTAAACCAAAAAGCTGTATGGTTCCGAACAGAGTGGCTGCTCTGTCCTGAAATCCTACAGTTGAAAAATTCTCAAACGCAGCATGTTGGATAGATAGACGTAGTTTATCGGTCACTTCATCTTCGTCAAAGTTTATGTTGTTTAACAACTGTATAAAGTTACTTTTTATACAAATCAACTCAGGTAGAACAATTAAAAACATACGTTTTCAGGGTTGCCAGCTCTCTCTGCAACTCCACTTTCTACTTGGCTGCATCTTTTACCGGTTCTGCATCCACATGTGTTTAGTCCCCTTGTAGAAGAAAGCAGAGGCTGAGTGTTTGTCCCCAAGCCTTCAAACCACATGCATGATGCTTACAGTCCATGTCAGCTGTGCCTTTGCTCTGGCAGTACACCTGTGACAGCCACCAAACACAGTTAGCTTATGGAGGCTGATTGTCATAATGAGTGGCCATGACGACTGTCTGCATACAAACAATGTGCAGACAAAAAGAAGCTGAACACATTGGTGAGAATAATCTGTCGTCATACTTAAAGCAACGCTGCCATCATGTTTGCTCTGTCACACCACAACCCTAGAGGGCAGAGAATGTTTTCGATACAGCAGACCCACATACAGAGTGCAAATAAATGTACCCGTGCGGAATGCACAAGTCATTTTAATAAAGGAAATGCTTTTTAAAATTGAAGTTACTCTCCTGATTAACACCCACTATATGTTTAATACTAGAAGTGACAAAGACAAGGAAGCCAACAGCTGCCAAAACAACGTTGACCATGTCAATTTCATCTGAAGTATATGGCCAGTTTAAGTACCCCTGCCCCAGCCCAAGACCTCGTTCATTCAGCTCTTACTCATGGTGCTGACAGTTGGGCACGTTCTGTGGGTATACAAGACGCCTGGCCCACACTAGCCTGAAAAAATATATGACATAGTTATATGACAAATGATTCTTCTAATTTATAGAAAGATTTCAACAGTACATGGACCTCAGCACAAGGACTGTATCAAAATGGATTAGAGGACAAGCTGAAAAGGAACTTTCTCCAGTCTGAACATGTTAATCTCTATGACATATTTTAAACCCACTTCAGAAGCTACTGGTACTTCAAACCAACATGTGACAGTTCCAGTACAAGGAAAATAATAGGTTACTGTGGCAGATGGCTATGCAGGTAATTTTGGATATCCTTACAGGGCTGTCCACATGGTTCTCAACAGACGCCCATGAAGCAAAGAGTCTCACCCTAAAATCCATTACATACCTTCATGGTAGAATCTGAATATATGTTCTTGCCAGAATGTGAACACATGTTTTCACCACCAGACCAACAGTTTCAGTAATGCTTTGACAGCTAGAACTCCATGTAGACAACAGTGGCTATTTTTACACAAGTCCTATGCATGGTCCTCATCTGAAGCCCATCCAAGACTGCGGAGTGGTAATGTGGACAAGACTGCTAAGCTCAGCGTAATGTGTATACTGGCCAATCCTGCTCACTCGGTGGGTCTTGGCACCACCGTAGCATCCATGCCACCTGCTTCACCAGGCCAGGCAGCAGGTCACCTGAGCTGCCCTCTGCTGCAGCTCAGCACTCCCATCACCTGAGGCTTTCTGTGTCCTCAATTAGCACTCCTGTACACTGGCATCAACAACAGCAACGGCAGTTTTGAAGAACTATGTTTTAAACCCTTGAGAGCAAACCTAAATTACCTAAATAAGGACCTCTGTGACTGGACAATGACATTTCTATAGGTAACAATCAATCAACAGAAACACCCGCAATACATAAATGATATTCATTTATCCCCCCAAAATGAAGAATGTCACCTTCTGTCATTTTGGTGGCCTAGCAGAAAGGATTAAAAATAGATGGCATCGATCAGGAGATTCATATTCAGGTGTGGTGAGATGTTCATATTAAACAAGTGATTCAATAGAGGCAGACTGCAATAAAATGGATACTGCTTCTTCACTTCACTCAACCTCCCCACAATAAATTTCACCAACTGGTTAACCAACTGCTATTGATAAAATTTAACAAATGAGGGGTGGGGTCATAGTTGCCAGGTATGCAGTTTTCCCAGCCAATTAGGCATTGAAAATACAGTTATGGGTAAATATTAGGGTTTTTGGGATGCTTTCATAATGTTCTCCGGCAGTGAACTGTAAATCAATCTTATATTATTCCATTATAAACATAAAATTAGCTACATCAAAGGCATTGGGGCAGTTTGCAAACCATACAAAACTATTTACACGTTAATAAGACTGTCACATACATGTTAATGTGCGTAGACTTGCCCCCAGTTGAAAATCTCACTCAAGCCAGCTCACAAGTTGGCAACAAGAGTGTGTCTGTCTGTGTGACATCATTGTATTTAACTGTGGTTTTAAAATGTTGAACATTTGAATGTGATCACCAGGCAAATTACACCATGGTTTATTTCTGTGAGATACAGTATACTGGGATTTCAAATATTGGGCTAGTTTCAGCTTCCGTTGGGCAGATTTTAAGCATACGTTGGGCTGGAGCTTTTTGCTGGACCTGGCAACACTGGGTGCGGTAGGGGTTATAAACTTTATTTTAGAATATTCAGAAAATCATCGCACACCACACTGTTTGAGAATCACTGACCTGTTCCTGGGAAGTTTGAAAAACTTCAAACTTCTGCCCTCTGCTGCCACCCAGTGATTATTTTGTAAACTCTGAGGTGCTGGAGCTCATAACGACCACGATGACACCATACACACAAATCTTTGACCTTACAACATGCCTGCATAGGCTGAAAAATATCTGTCAAGTAATTTTTCAGTTATCGCAGTAACGAGATCAAATGTCTGAAACTACACCTATTTTTGCTATCACTATGCAGTGCTGTTTCAGTTTTGGAGTGATCTGTCCAGTTTGTCAACCATAAAATATATCTGCAAAGTTTGTTCCATACAATAATTTTTGAGTTACTGCATTCACAAGACCAGGTGTCTTCTACAGTTGCTGTTTCCTTCCACACAGCACCGTTGCTTCATTTATGGGGCAATTTGTCTGAGAAGGAAATAAGTTGTAGATCTTTATCCATATAATGTTATTTTTTTTATCAAGCAGTAATATGATTCATCAAATACTTTTTGACTTATCACATATACAAGGTCAAAATGTCATCTGCTTTCACCCTTCCCTTTTCTGCCCCCAAGCAGCATACTTTCAATTTTGTAGTGATATGTCTCAAAATTTCCTCACCCACACAATAGGCATGTCACAATAACTAAAGTTAAGTGCTAAAAAAAATCACGATGTGGTGTTGTTGGTTATTTCTATGGCTCAAGATCATTGCACAAGAGGTCCCAAAATAAACTATTACTATAGCTAAACAGCATTCAAAAGCAGTAACAGGAAATAGTTGATATGTTTTTACTTTATTTTGGATGGTTTCAGAACCAATGTTAATAGTTGTCGTTTAGTTGTAGTTCAAATTTTATTTTAGTACCGTATTTCACTTTTTCGAAATGTTTTCATTGATTATAACCCTACCTTATTGTACTGTAAGCACATAGCGCACAGTTAGTTTTATTAAAATCATAACGTCCATACCACACTTCATGAACGTTGCCTGGTGCATTGGCACTAAAAACAGGAATATTCAGGACCGCGGATGGTGCAGAAATGTGTCGCGTCCACTATGGCGCTCTCACTTTCATGTGAAGTGTGAATTAGCCCTGAGCTACGCATTGTGAGCAGAGCAGAGAAGAGCAGAAGCAGCGCAATTGGCTGAAATGTTGGGGGCATTAATTCTTATGTACACACAATATATTCATATTGAGGTCAGAAAAAAATGTCGAGTTATATCCATATATCATGGGAGAAGTTGATAATGTTATTATTATAAAAGGCTTACTATAAAATGCCCATACAAAGTTTGAAAAAGACCCGTTAAATAGTTTTTGAGTTATCAACTAAAAGTGAAGTAAAAGGATCTGAGGGACTCTGACAAGGGCCAAATCATTATGGCCAGACGACTGGGTCGGAGCTTGTGTGAAACGACACGGCTTGTGAGGTGCTCGCGGTCAGCCGTGGTGAGTTCCTGCTGAGAGTGATCTGGGGAGGGAAGCACCATGAACTGCCAATACTCATCAATGCAAGATGTGAATGAAGGCTATCTCATGAATATGGTAAGTTTATATCCACAAGGTATACAGTGCTATTCCAGTGTATATCCTATGACCCCTTAGATATTCACTGGAAACCATGACCTGATTTTAATAGGTATCCCCTCAAATAAAGAAGAACTGTATTAACACACTATAAGCCTGTTAAATAAATACAATACAAAATCCAGTTATCAAGGTTCTTCTAACAATAATTACAAAACCATTAGTGCTTCAAAGAGATACAATCAAATGTTGTCAAGATCTAGCTTTTGTTCAGTTTTTGTGCTGAATATCTGTATGTAAGCTGTAAATTGAAAATGAATTCTATCCGGCACTGCACCCATTCCTATGCCAGCTTACAACAGAGACCAGATCGCCTCAGTCACTGAAGTAAGATCTGGAATTTACATTTCTTTATTCTGCAGTGCATACAATGCAAGCTGCATCGTGTTGTACGGCCCTTCAAGCAAGCTTACTTGAATGAAGTCCTTTGTAGTTCATTTCAGCTGGGAAGATATTTTCTGCTCATTCTGCCGTTCCTTAATGAAAAATGCTCTGTGGATGATGAGTCTAATTAATTCACCGTGACTCTGAATATATCACCACCACATGACGTACAGATGAATTAGAGCACTTGAGAATCCCGCTACACTCTTTGCAGAAGGTAATAAAGCATAGTTTGGTTAATTGAAAAATCTGAAGTCAATATTGAAACGGATCACTTGAAAGACCAACCATTTATTAGAGTCCTGCAGGAGTCCTTCCTGAGACCAAAGATGGCGGACAGCATCAGAGGAATGGCCGCGCAAGAGGAAAAGGTCCATTCACACATGGCTGCAATAGCTGCAGCTCTCAGCTTTTGAATCGGTTTGCTGTAGATAGTTTGTGTTGGCAGCTACTGCTGGACTTTGCTGAGCAGTATTCCATCCAAGAACAACTATTTCAGAGCATGCCGCTAATTACCTTCAGCACTTCAAAGGGGAGAGAGGCCCGGAGAAACTGCCCCAAATGGCTCACTTCCCTCAGACCAAGTCTCTCATATGGCAGTGCATCACTGATTGGACCCACACTGGAGGCAAAGCCAAGGCCCCTCCATTTATTTCCATTTCATTTCCCCTGTAGATCCGACCCAGAATGACCTCTGCCAAAGAAAATCCAACTAGCAACTCAGGTCGAGCTCCATATTTGAGTATGCCAAAATCATTTGATAATTGTAACAATTTTCTTGAACAACTGATTGTCTAACTGTAATTTTAAAGAGAAGGTACCCACACATTTCTGTACTTGCTGGTCAAAGAGCTCACCATAGTCAGGTTTATCCAGTACTTAGATTGGTTAAACCTTGAGAAACCATTGCATCAGTTTCTGTGTAAGGACTTATGTTAAATTTTTGACATTTTCTACCACTTATGCACTACATCATCTTTAAGCACAATAATGTACAAAGCATAAATGAAACAACTACCTTATGTCCTTCCATTTCCTTCAGTTGCTTAGTCAGTCATGATTTCATGACCTGAAGCCGTTTAAACAAAAGCACAGCACCTTCTCACACACACACAGATCGCAAATGAAATTTATATAGTTTATATATAATTTATATATATTAATATAGTACAAAATACCCCTCCTCGGTTGTTATGTCATTTGGTGCTAGTACCAGTTTTTACGCCAGAGTAAAACCAACATCTTGAAGAACCATACTTTCAGTACTTTCTCAAAGTGTTTGTGAAAAATGTTCGGTAGGCCTACCTGGTGCAATGGAAAAACGCTACAAGTTAAAAATGCCCCCACAGCAGCCTGCCACCCAACAACAGTGATTTATTATGTTTATTACTCAAAATCAATCCACAAAAAAGACAGAAAAGCAATTCTCTTATGGTGCTTCACATTTAAGGCTATGAATAATAATAAAATAAAGTGTCCTAAAAATAAAGCAAAAGCATTTGGATTAGCTTAAAAGCTTCCGAGCTCTGAAGTACCTCCCATATAAATTTGCTCCCTGTAATCCGGAAACTACATATTTAGTACAATTCTCACAAAAGTCGGGACTGAATAATGTCAATTAATGGACGAATTTATTACCTGTACACTGGTTGCATTTCCTGGGCAATCCCGATCACTGCGCCAGGCGGGAACTCTCCAAATTCCTCGAACAAGTCCTTGATATTGCTCCTGAATTTCAGGTCCAAATCCAGCTGCACAATGCGCTTCATGTCTGCAGGGAAATGTGGAAAATGAGGGAAAGCAAATGTGCTCTCTCACATAGACATGTCGAAATTCGTTCTTTGGGGCACCATTATCATTTGCTCTATTTGATGAAAGCTATGTTCATTTACATTTCTGTGATATTATCTGTATGCACTTAATTAAAAATAAAGATTTTTATTCACACACACACACACACACACACACACACACACACACACACACACACACACACACACACACACACACACACAAAATATGGAATGTTATGTGTTGACCAAATGGAAAATTGTAACCTTTATTTCTAAAAAAACATCCTGTATAATAATGTTCAGAACTGGGTCTCATGCTCAGTACTCTGCTGTCAGTAACCAACTGAAACAGTATTACTATTCCATGACCTAAATGCTAGACTAATATTAAACGACAAACACATTTACACATGACATAAACAACAGTTTATACTACGAAACACTAACTTTGTTCTTGATTTACATTTATTTAAATAAATTTATTTAACAGACATTTTTATCCAAAGTGATACACAAGTGCTAGTCCATGGAGTAATTGGTGGTTGAGTGCCTTAATCAAGGGCCCAATGGAGACATCATTCTGCCGGCCACAGGATTTGAACCAATGACCTTCCAATCCACAAAACCATACACGGTTAGTTAGACATTACTTTGTCGTAACAGTTTGAGCCATTGTATAATCACTATGGTTTTATGCTGGGGAAAATCTTCAAATATTATTTTTTGGGTCAGTCCTACAGCTATTATTTTACTACATGCAATTAACATTTACCGACAATAAAATAAAGTACCGGTGCTGATAGTACTCACACACAGATTGGGCGGTGTCTTGACCAATCATTGGGCTCAAAAACAAACTGTTAAAGCAAACCGCAGTCTGAATTAAGAGAAAATCTCCTAGCTGGATAAAAGCAGACATCAGGCAGGCTTTGTACAGCAACAGATAGGCTGTTATCTACACAACTTTAGAATGCATAGATCACTTATAAGGCACAATGTTAGCCGCTGTAGCTGAGAACAACAGCAGTGTGACAAGCAGTTGCATCTCCCTCAAATGTCTGCTTTCCTGTGACTCATGCCCAGGGTCAGACTTTGTCTTGCTCATTCACAGAATTTTGCAGAGCAATGTCGGTCCAACTAAACTCTTAATTAGGCTGCCAGGCGTTCTGTCTATAAGGAAATCAAACAATACTGGTTTAGTGTTTTCCTCATGTGACCAAAAAAAAAAACATACACCATACTGTATGTGATCAGGATGCGGCATGACTGCTGCGCAATACAGTTCCCTGTCGAAACCTGTATCAAGTTCAACCTTGCTGCCTTTCACAACCATAATGGACAGGCATCCATCTCCATCAATAGGTTCCTTAAGACCTGTATCTCATCTGTCCTGGTCAGTAAACCCGCCCCGCTTAGAGATCCTTCCATCACGTGAAAGGTCTCACTCCAGAAACTTGTCAGATGTGGTTCCTTGACGGTGGGATGAGCTGCTTATCCACAGACACATCCCATTAGATTCCCTCTTCACCTTCACGAAATGCCTGAAGACCCATCAGTTCACTTTTACTAGTTAGGGCTGTTCACAGCTGTAAGGAAATGTCACATGACGTGAGCTCAGGGGGTGGGGCTTACCTTCAGGCACTATGCGATGCATGGCCACCGACAGGAAGAAGATGGCGTCGCTGTAGTAGGCCCCTGAGCCAGCGCTGAAGTGCAGCTGCATGGCCTTCACAATGGGGAAGAGCTTCTCTGTCAGCTCGGTTACATCGTGGAACTCCACCTGCATGGGCAGCCATGGTGAGAACATGGTAAGGACATTACTATCTGCCGATTTCTATGGAAGGTCCACCTCCAGTGTAGTTAAAGACCCTATACTGTATATCAGACACAAAATTTCTGCATGAGTTTCACACATGGTCTGCCACCTCCTCAGCAGTGCAGGAGGCCCAAGTATGTTCCTGTCCCAAATCACGTGGGGTCACTTCACACCTTTCTCACGCTGCCGGGTCAGGGCTCCCACATGCCCCCCATCCCCCCTTTGGGAAATCACCCCCGCTGCCCATAGCCCGGTGGGGGTATTCCTGAAGGACACGGCGATATGGAGAAACAACCACTGGCACAATGCGAACAAAGAAGCTAAGGAAGGATCGTGTGCGCTGCTCCTCTGCCTCGTAAATGTATCTCTGTGTCACTCATTTACTCTAACATTCAGGATGTGATATGATGTCACCGCTGGGCGCTTGAGCAAAGCCCTTAACCCGAAATGCTCCAGGGGCTGGCTGTTATAATGTAATGATACAGAATCGGGGCGTACCTAAAAATGCTGAGCTCACTCATAAGATGTCACACTGGCCCTCAATCCAAGGGCTTCTGTTAACTGCTGGGCCCCGTAATCTGCCCTCTGACTTCTCTCTATAGACTTTTCATATACTGCAGTTTGATAATTGAGTTGAATAAATTTTCCATATAGGTAGGACTTTCTCTGTTGCATTAATACAGGCGTCACTCTCCTTGCCAACATGTCCATTTTTAAGTGGCCATTTGCAGAGATCCCCAAGTATATCCGAGGTGTTGGAAACAGTCTGTACCTTTGCAGCCTCAGCCACAATGAGAGGGCACTCCTCCTCACAGCAAGATCAGATCACAGCAAGACAATCATTAAACATGTCCTTTGCCACTGAGAATCTTCTGATTTAGAAGCAGCATCTGGTCAAAATCTTAAAGCATTTGGAAACAACTGAGGGGAGCTAACATCTCAGCCAGACTGCAGTGAAGCAGTGAAACAGTGAAACACGACCCCTTCAGTGCCTGTTATTAATGTATGGATGTATGTTTGTCAGAAGACAAGCATGCAGATCCACTTCACATGTCAAGCGGGAGGGCGAAGACAGGTCCCAGATATCTGGATAGACTGATCTTATGGAGAGAGGCTCCATTTTAGCAGGGACAAGTGTGTCAGATCTGTGATAGGGCTCTTCAGCCAAATAACAGCCAGAAATTAGTCACCTTGTCCTTAGCAATCTTATAGATATATTTTGCTAGTAAACCACAGTAATGTACTTACTGGGGTGAAGTCCTGTGACGAGTGTGTCAATCTTATTAAGCAGATGATGATGATGTAGGAATAATTTAGCTCAGATAAATTTTAATATCTCCACCAATGTATAAGGAAATGAGTTAAGTTTTAATTAATTAGTATTTAATGATTATTAACTAATCGTTATGCCGAATGGTTGGTTCCCCCAAACTCAATTGCAGAATCCCAGTGAGTCGGTTAATGTGAGACCTGAACAGTTCTCTGCTGGGCGGCAGACTGTCACTGGCAGGCTTCAGGATGGCCTCCTTTACTGGGCTTCGCGATGGTCTGGCGATTTCTTGAGGGCTTCTCGCGGGCTTCTTTCAAGGCTGCTCCTCTTTGCTCTTCTCCTGGGCTAATGTTCTTCCATTTGTTCCGAGGTACCAGGTTTTATGGTCCAATGTTTGTAAATAAGGATGACCAGGAATTGAACACCTGAACCAATGGCTGACCATCTAGTTGGCAGGCTTTCGGAGGGGTGTCTGTGGCAGTCCTATTGGTATTTATGACCAGACTGATGAAGCTGCCCTTTACATAAGCGGCATTTAACATCTGAACATGTTGCGTGAGGGGGTTGCGTGCCAAGTCAAGGGGCCCCTGTCCTTGAGGTCCATTCTGCTGTCTGAAGGTTCCTAAATCTTTGGGCCATGAAAGATGGGATGCTGGCCTCCCTTGTTATCTGTGAGTGTGTGTGTGTGTGTGTGTGTGTGTGGGATCACTAACCCCCCTTTTGTGCTGAGGCCAAGAAGTACCTCTCCTACCACGTTAGGCCTCGTCTTCGGGTCCTGGAATTTCAGGCCTGTTGTATGTGTGTGTGATCCTACAAGGATGATAATTAATGCATGAGGATGCAGAGAATACCATACTGATTAGATATTCGAATGAGATATCATTTAAAGGGACATTGTTAAATCCTATCAAAACATAAAGCGAAATGAAACTAATTCAACACTTTAGCTTGAAATAGCTCCTGTGGACCCACCACCTGCAGAGGGGCATTTACCCCAGTGAATGAGAGGGGCATTTACCCCAGTGAATGAGAGTGTCGCCTCCCTTCAACATCGAGTCAAGGGACGGACTTTGGCTGTCTGTGCTTATGACCCCAACATCAGTTCAGAGTACCTGGCATTCTTTAAGACGTTGGCTGGGGTGCCGGAAGGCATCCCCTCCGGGGACTCCATTGTCCTACTGGGGGACTTTAATGCTCACATGGGTAACGACGGCAATGACACCAGGAGGGGTGTGATCAGTCGGAATGGCCTGCCCGATCTGAACCAAAGCACTACTTTCTTATTGGACTCAATCTGCCCATAACGAGTACCATGTTCAAGCAGAAGATTATTCATGGCACCAGTACTTGGCACCAGTAACACTAAATACAACGATATCCAATATTTCATTTGCATAATGCAGAAAAATAACTGCTTCCAAATATCACACACGAGTTTTCCCATACCTGATTTACATGCGACACTGCTTGGATACTTATATACATTTCCATTTAACCCAACTTCTTTTTTTTTTTCTTCCCTCAAGAGAATATAACAATGAAAGGAACAAGTATGGCTTACACAGGTGTTATTTTTAAAATTACTGTGGAAGTGAATCATAAAGCAGCCAGAAACCACAACAGATTTCCTGTCACCTTGGAGATGTGCTGCACCACAGAATTTCACACAGACCAGCATTCGACAGTGGGAGCACAGTCTGGCAACCCAGACTGCAGACTAGAACTATTTGGAAGATCAGTTTAGAACATCTTAATTAGTGTGAAATCTTGGATATGTCTATAGCAGAGCTGGGGGCTGAGAATAAGGCCTGTCTTTCACATTTGCTGTCTGGCTGGTCTGGTCCCCACAACTTTCTTAATCGTCCTTATCTTAATGTTACGTGTCATATATGTAGGAAATTTCCCTATAGTCACCCCTCTCTGTGTTATTGAAGTAGGTTTCAAAGTTAACATGCGTTGAATCTTTTAAGATTACGTAACAGAAAAGCACATTTCAATGACAAAGTTGTCACCTGATCCTTTTTGTTAACAAGTGCAGTTACTCAAGCACTGTTACCTTCTGGCTACACACAGGCAGGCGTTTTTTAATGAAATTTCATGAAAATGTTCAGTGAGTCGTTATTTTCACTTGTTTATAGAATAATATTCAGAAAGCAATATGAGTTTTAGAGTTCTTGAAAAAGTCGCACTAGTGCGACTAGTGTATTGACTTTATGTACTCATGTTTTACGTTTTACTTGAATTTATTAAAACACACTCATTCTCTCTCTCTCTCTCTCACACACACACACACACACACACACACACACACACACACACACACACACACACACACACACACACACACACACACACACACACAGGTACTTTTCTCCATTACAGTGCTGGGCTTCAATCCTGTATCCTATATATTCAGTATATTCAGGCCATACATCTTCCATAACATATGGCGTCACATTAAAGTCAAAACTCACAAGCGTAAATACGCCACTCACAAGCGCAAAAGTGAAACTTGCGAGCGCAGGACGATGAGCTGCATGCGCATTCATCATAGTATCACCTTCTCTGATGTATTTTTCTCCTCCCAACATCATGGCCACTTGAGGGAAATTTCTGCACTCGCGTTCTGCCGGGGGGAGGTTTTCACAGTTTGGGGCCGGAGTCATGCCGTCTCTGACAGCGAACGCTATTGGCAGATAAAGCAGGATTTGCCTGTGTTATAAGTATAATGTCACTGATTCTCATTGCCCCCTTGCCTGTTTCCCCATCAATATAAAACAGATACAGTTACAAAATGCAGCGAAACACGTTATTGGGATGCTGAGGCAGCATTAGCTTCAGCTTCTCCATACGGTAAAGTAACGTGTTACGAGTTTCCTTAGACCATACGGTACATAATTTTTACACCTCGTCATGCAACCACTTATGATGAGTATTACTAACGTAGTTGTAGCATTTTGTATCGAAGCTTTCAGTAACTATTTGAATGATGTAGGCTTCTTAAACTATTCTGTTCTATAGTACTTAAATCTGCAATGTAATGCACCTTTGGGAATTCATTTACAAAAAATATCCTCACATGGGGACACACTGCGTTGTCTCCATGGTGTCAGGTACTATAAACTAGTTCCAGATAATGTTTTTAGTACTGACTTTAGTTTAGTTTAGTTTCTGACCATTTAGTTTAAGTTAATCATTTAGACAGCATCATTATTAAGACGACTTGTTAAACTGATAACAAGGCAGCAGACCAAAGAACAGAAGTGGTCCTGAGGCAGGTCCAGCCGACCACGCCTGCTGCCTCAGGCAGTTCATGCAGCAGACTAGACGAGAATATAGCCAGGTTTGAATTTCTAGAAAATTTAAAGCAATGAACAAAAGTTGTTAATTCTTTCTTCTAATTTTGAATAATATTAATAGGTCTGTTTATTGTTTAACAGGTCATCTTAATAATAATAGTGACGTCACACCTCTGACCCCGATATACCCGTCCCCCCCCAATGTTAATATAAACCCTACGCTCCTGACTGGCACCCTGCGGCTGCATTGCGCACTGCACTTTTACTGCACTGCACTTTCACAACTGCCGGTGCACCATTGCATACCCTACCTAATAAAAGTTCCTAAACTGGCCGTATCGATACAGCACATCTGTATCGATGTGCGTATTGTTTAAGAGTATGTAACGATATTTTGCTGTATCGATTTTTTGAGCACAGCCCTAGTGACAATGAGCCTATCCGAGGCAGTGGGACATACTGGGCAGGATGGCAGACCATTAGAGGGTACATACTGTCATGCACGGCTCGTACGATTCTCATGTGTGCCACGCCCCCTGATTATCCACGTGTGCTTCCCCAATCGTACCCAGCTGTGTCTGATTATTTTCGCCCAGTCTTGTCTATTTCAGTCCGTGTCTTGCCCTGGTTTTTTGCCCGTCATTGATGTTAGATGTCTGTATCGTTCATCTGTCCTGCTCGTAGCCGTCATCCCGATAATAAATCCCCAGTTTAACCCGACTTTCGGCTACCAGCTTCATCCTTTCCTGCCTGCCTGCCCGTGCGCTCACCACTTTAACCAGCAAATTCTGACACATACCCCACAAATGGCACTGGAACTCCGATACCCTCACTAGGACAAGGGAAGAACTCGCAAATTCCCCACACACACCCTGACAGCTCTGGAGGTGTCAGACCACAGTCCTGGCACTGAGCACTGAGCCACCATGCATCTTAGAAGAAAGCACATAGTGTAATGTCCTCAGTACGATCATGATGCTAGAAAATCTACACATCCACAAGTCCAAGGGCAGCTAAAATAAACACAGCACAAAGGCACATGTTAGGAAAGCATTTCAATCGTTTTTAATAAATGCATCCTGAAGTTTTGCAAAACCACAACTCTTGACAGTGTCATTACAACACTAACATAGGTACTGTCCAGGTATTATCAGTCAAATTTGAGCTGCACTAGCATCTCATTCAACTACAGCTGTTTTTTTTTTTTTTTACATACGGCTCTGGAAAAAAATTGAGATCACGCTATATTTTTAAAAAATCTTCATTTTTTAATGCTGGTTTAATTCTGGGTCTGCTGGCAGAAGGCTACACTGTGTGGCAGGCTGCTTCCAATATCAAAGCTTCTAAGACAGCAGCACACAAGAACAAGGTGAAGCAGGAGACACTGGCAATAACAAAGAAACAGCCAGGTATAGGGTAGCTTTCTAATACCAGAGATGACCATCAACTTATCCAGCAGTGCCCCACAAATTGGAGGATGACCTCAAGTGACCTTCAGAAAGAATGGGAAACATTAAGTGGTGTGAAGTGCACTGCTAGGGCAATTCATAACAGGCTCCTAGAAGGAGGACTGAAGACACACAAAGCAAGGAAGAAGCATTTCATCAAAGAGAAACAGGGGGCCAAGCAAAAAAAAAAAGTATATTTTACACAGGTGAATACCTATAAATTGAGAAATGAGTGAAACTGAACATTACAAACTTACAATGCAGTTATTTTATTCTCTTGTGTGATAATCACCACCAAATATGAGTTTTTATTTTACTTAACACATGGTGCTTTGAAAGAGGGTTTTTTTCTGCTGCTGCTACAGAGATGAAGTTCTACCTGTTGCAGTCCAGCCATTGCTGTCCTTGTGTCACCATGAGGCAGGCAGAGACAAAGGCCATAGTAACCCATGGATGGGGGGAGGGGGGTACCCTGTATCTGCCTCTCAATGTTAGGTTCAGGAGTCATATTGCTGCGTTGTAATAAGCAGTGTCCATATGACACACTCATCCGGTGCATAGAGGCAACAGGAGCTGTTTGACGTGTAAAGATGCACGATTGTGTGGTTCATTTGGGAAACAAGACGTTCTTGTTTCATCCAGCTTTATAACAGGTTAGCATTAGGCCAGCTAGTGAGGGAAAACTGTAGCAAACCCAGCTCAGTATCACACTTCCTTGTTGGAGACTCCCCAGGGCGCCACACAAAAGGTGTGGCCTCATCTTTTCCTTTGGCTGACATATCAGTGGTTTTAAAACAAAGTGGGAAAACAACTTTTTCCAAAGCCAACACTGCCCTCATGTGGACACTTCATGTAATATTTTGACACACAATCACTGGTAACAATTCAACATTTTTTTCCCAGTTTCATCCTCTGTCATGTAACAAACATACCTCAGTTCTTTCAATATTTTAAAGCAGAAGCTAATTAATTAACTACCTGCCATTTCGGCACAATGGTCAACACCACAACCTCACACCTACATGATTCCATCCACGTGGGTGTGAGGTTTACACATTCTCTTTGTATTCATGTAGGTTTCCATTCACACACAAAACCCCGGGGGACCTGCACTGCCAGAGCCTGCTGGCAGCCCAGCACTCACTATCACTCCTACTCTGCCAGCGGTCCCCAGCTGCTCCGTGATCACCTGAGAGGCAGCACCGGCGGCTGCCACCAGTCGTTTGTGATTTGTGGAGGATGTGGCAGAGGACTTGCTGCAGTGGTCACCTGCACGATTGACCTCTGAGAGGGGGGCGGTGTTGCACTTCGAGATAATTCTGCACAGTGAAGCCCAGTAACAGCGTGGAGCATGTGAGGAAAATGTGTAACTAACCCCTTGTTTGTGTTATTGTAAATACTTGTCGTGTTCCCGACTGTCGTGTGTGCCCTCACCTCTTTCATGCATGAACCCTGTCCGATTCTTGCATGTCTTTCGCTATAGTGTAAATTACCCATTCTGTGTGTGCCTTACTGCCTGGCGTTCGACCTCTCCGTGTATGTTTGTTCTTTGAAGGGCTTAATAAAAGCGCGTTCTTTATGCTTAAACAAATCTCCTGATCTCCTGACACTGCCCCAATGCCTCGGCCCGACAGATATTACAATACATTGAATTAAAATGGAATGATCCTAACATTACAACTAGCCAATAAGAAAAACTGCCAATTACCAAATTAAAAAGCAAGTGAATCCTCTGCTCACCCCAATAATGACAGAATATTACCCTTGAACTTACCTCATACTGAAAAGATGCATCTCGGAGAAACTCTGGAAGTATCTTCTGTCCAAGTTCTCTACTGCCTTCATCACTCACAAAATGAAAGACCAGCATCTCCTTGTCAAGGAACCCAGCATGCTTCACCATGGACCTCATGGCTATCTCAAATTTCTCCTGGAGTGCCTTGCTTTTATCCACTTTGGTAAACATCATAAGAATATGGTAGTGCTGAGCAGCCTCAGAACCTCCTTTGGCCTTTCTTTTTTCTAGCTGCTCTCTTGCTGTCCTTCTGCTGGTCTGCTCTAGCCTAGGATCCGCTGATGGATCGGCCTCATTTCGGTTGGTGTTTTGGCTGGTCTGGGTTTGCTTGATGCGCTTAGTGGTGCTGGAGAAGTTCTCTTGCTCCGATCCGAAGTAGTAAAAGGCTACTACTGCCAACGCAGCTCCAAAGACCAAAACTATCTGATAGGATCTGAAAGTGCTGAGCCTCGCCATGTTGTCACAGAAGATCGTTTGATAGCCCATGTCCTTTTACGGGGAGGACCAGATATCCTGTTTCTGAAACAAAAGCAGTTAGTAAGTCGTAGCTGTCTTTTCCTGTATACTACGGCTCTTACAAATGTTTAGACTCAGGCATAATACGTGCATATTCTGATCTGTATGTCATAAAGTCAACAGAATCTTTAAAATCACATTTCATCTCGAGGACATCCAGTGCCCTAAGGGTTTCATTGGATTAGTAAGCTAGTTCAGAAGATCATAGCGTTCACAACACTGACTACATTTATAAACATGGTATATTTCTTATCTGAACTCCAAACACAGACAAAAATACTGGAGCTGAGCCTACAAAATTATTTCCGTAACTGAGAATAAAGCATTAATGGAAATCACCTAACTCCGCTAAGATGTTTTCATCAGATCCGTAAATATGCACTTCAGAGTCACTCCTTCAAATTGCAGTCTCCTAGCTATCTTGAAATATAAAGGAATCGTTTATTTGATTTATTAAGAGCATTTTAACATACCGCGACTGGCGAGCGGGCGTCCATACGAATTTTTTTGATTGATCACAATTACCAACTCATACGATTCATAACATCTAATTATTCATAACGTCATTGTCGACGACCCACTGATTTATGTTTAAAGTTACGCCATAACGCAGGTTTACTGTAAAAGTATAGTTTTATGAATACCGATGGCACTCTCAATCACTTTCGGCCGTTTACGATTATGTCATAGGAGTACCATGCAGCGGGAAGACTCAGAGCTGCGCTAACAACTGCGGATAACACTAATAAGCATACTGCTCGGATAGGCAGCTGCCGGTGAAATAAAAAAAAGACCATCCCCTTTCGATTTCAATCGACACTCCCGTGGCGCCGCAGCGACTTGGTGACGCTCCGTTGCCAGGCGTTTGCAAAAGCGTCTTCGCTTCGCCGCTCATCATGGCTGATAACGTGCGGCCCAGCAGTTTTTAGCTTTGCAATGCTGGAGCGAAAATCTGCTGCTATGTTAAGAAACTGATTGTTTTGTTATCGGCCCAGAAACGGACTTTTTGGAGCTCGAAGGTAAGCTCGTGCTTAAAAAAAAAGCATGGGAGCATTTAAACAAGGCCTAATTGTATTTTTCAGGGCATTTGTTTACATATGCTGCATTTTTGCTTAGGTCTTTTAACAGACGATATTGCTGATGGGGTCGCAGTAAATATCCGCTGTTATATAGAATATGCATTTTACTGTAAAATCGGACAGGTCATGTTTGGTACAAGCATATCAACTTTAACCGGATAAACATAGGTATGTAGTTGGTAGGATGTAGATTCGGTCAAATTGCTTCATGGCGCCATACACCGTAAGAATTAGTTTGTTTAAGAAATAAACGGCTAATTTGCCGATTTGGTGAATTATCTACATTAATTCAAAGTGTATCTGTAGAAATCCTCTCCAGATAAACCCCTTTAGGTAAAATGTCCGCATAATTTTAAGCAGTTGTACTGTACTGTAAATTAAGAATGAGGTCTAAGAGTCTTTCTGTGGTACGTGATTGTCTGTTTCGCTTCACATCTGATACCTTATATCTTATACCAGAGAAGGAGTAGTTATTGATCACTGCACTTCGCATATGAATACCAAAAAGACACTTGACATGGGAGACGTTTTGACTTATGAAGCGGATTTACTGGGGATGGTTAAGGAGGTAAGTGCATTTGAAAAGATAACAATTGATTCGGTGCTTGTCATACAAACAAGAAAATGTGCTTAATCTTCATCAGTGTGTCATTATATATTAGCAACAAAAGTTTACTATTGAATTTCATTCTTGTGTTAAATGATGTACATTTAGGTCATTTTTAGTGAAATACAATATACTTACTTAATACTTACAATATACTTACAATCAGGGACGGATTATGGGTTGTGTGGGCCCCTGGGCAAAACGTTCGCGAGCCCCCCCCCCCCCCCCCCCAGCACCAGCACCACCACCACAACCATCACAATTCAAGGGCCCTTGGCAGCCAAACGCCCTCCCTATAGGGTCAGGGGCCCTTGTAGGCAGAGGATCAAAGAATGTAGGCCCTCTAAAACAGACAAACGAAAATACATTGTTGATAAGCGTTGCAAATTTTTTTGGGCTAGGGGCCCCACGGACCCCCTGCACCCCAAGGGCCCCTGGGCAGCGGCCCCGCTGGCCCGGTCCGTAATCCGTCCCTGCTTACAATATACTTACTTATACTTTATATAATTACTTGTGTTTAATGATGGTATTACTCCACTTCTTTGCAGCACTTTCCAGGAGTTTGCATGGCAGACTTATTTATTTCTTTTGTTTATCGTGCCACACCATGTCGCACCACTGGACAAAAAAAAAGGGCATCTCTGCATTTTTATGCAGTGTATGATTGTATGTGTTTGTGTGTGTTCCTGTTGTGGACGGGCCTCCCATCCAGGGTGTACCAGGGAAAGATTCCAACCCTCGTCAGTCAGGACATGCAGATAAGATGGAAAAGCAGGATAAAATGTATGAAAGGCAGTGCTCCTAAAATCCACAGTGAGCACTGGCACTCGCGGTGGTCACTTAACCCTGTATCTCCTTCTTGACATTCTTAATTTCTCTCACCGCTGCTTTCATATTGCTGGTGACAGTGACGTCACCCTGACTAACAATCTGTCCCCAACTTCTAACAAATGTGTCCTCAATGTGTTATTCTTCTCCTGATGTCTAAGATCTATGAAAAAGTAATGATCACTGATAGTTAAATGTGCATTTATGAACTTGTAAAGATACATTCATCCATCACCATAACCACTTAATCCCAACTGGGGTTGTGGGGGGGGGGGGGGGGGCGGAGCCTATCCCAAGAACAATGGGCGCAGACAGGAACCAGCCTTGGGCAGTCAGTAACACACTACAGGGCTCACACACACACACACAATTATGGGGCCAACTGAGAGCTGGCAATCAACCTATCGTGTACCCTCTTGCTGTGGGGCAGCAATGCTAACCACTGAGCTACTGTGTACCCATGTAAAGATACAATGATATTTTGCTTAATTAACTAAGCATAAAACCTAAATGTAATGCATAATTTAAAAAAAAAACTTTAATAGGGTTTATATTCACCAATGCGATGCTATTTCCACTGGTCTGACATTTTACACATCACACCATAGGACATGACTGTCACAGCAGTGGTTATTTTCAGATGAATGGCAAATTTTTTAGTATAGTGGTAGCTCAGTGAACATTGAATGCAATATCTCAGTGAAATATTTATAAAATATTAAAATGGGTATCCATATGTCTTCTAACTGCTTTTGTGTACAGGGTTGTGGGGCCTGGGGCCTGGAGCCTGTCACAGGCCAAATACGGCAAAAGGCTGGGGCCACCCTGGGTGGGATGTCTACTGCGGAACGGTTTTCAAATCAACATTTAAATTGTGTCATACCAAAGAGCTGCATAATTGCTTATGTTTGCTGGAAAATAGCAATATTTTTATGAGTACTTGAGGTAAAACGTACCTTCTGTTAATCCAATGTTGTCTCTTGTCATTCCTGAATGAAGAAGGATTTATCTCATTAATCGGATGCCTAAATTGATGCTTGCTTTATTATAATCATAGAATGGTGGCACTAGGTGGACACCAGTTTTGCAGACAAATTGACATCTATCATAATCGTTTAAAATGGGAACGTAACGATTTGCAGCCTATATTTGATTGAAGTAAGCATTTTATTATGTCGATATAAGTAAATCAGTAGGTTTGTAGGTTTTTTTTTTAATCAAAAGGTGAATTGAAGAATATTTAGAATTTTTTTAATTAACATTTAACTATACAACAAATGTTAGAAATTTTTATTGACATTTAACTATGCAATGACTTAATATATCAATAAGGCAAATGTTATATGTTACTGCTACAGCATAAATGGAGCGTCACATCAGTCATTCTTGCCCTGTGGTTTTTCTTTATGAAGAATTTGTGTGTTGTTGCTTGTAATTTTGTATATTCTTAAAATACTGACCAATCATATTTGATTTGTAGTACCTGAGGTTTGGTGAATTTGAAGAAACTCTTAAACTGTTTGAGAAAGAGTGCAAAATGAAGGGGAAGCCATCTCCAAGATCTTCAGGGAACCTTCTGAAGGATGCTAAAGTGTTAGCCGTGCAGGTATGTTCTAAGGTGCTCACACGCATCCACATTATGGCCACAGCTGGAGACGAAGGTGTTTCACACTCTAAAACTCCCCTGCTGTCCTTCCTCAGCAGGACCTCTTATCTTCCTTTGATGATGGAGATGTGAAGGTCTTCTTCGAGCTCTGGAATGCGCACATTCCCACCGACATCCGAGACTTTGACCCAGTTGCCCAGAAATTGGAGTTCTACATTCAGATCCATTTCGCCATCTTCCCTTTGAAACACTCCCTGGGAAGATCCGTAAGGTCTTCTTCTACCTTGCATCAGATCTTTTAAAAAATAAGAGCATCTTAAATATTATTTGTACATTTAGTCATCCATCCATTTTCCAAACCGCTTATCCTTCCGGGTCACGGAGGGTCCGGAGCCTACTATTTGTCATTGTAAAGCAATTTATTTTGCTGTTGTCCTACAGGATTTCTATGTATGTGGTACCGGTGATGAAAGTAGCAGCAGTTTGCCAATAGGTGTCCCCAGTGATCTGTTTCATTTCATAACGAATTACCGAGGATGAACATTTTGCGTTTTTTTTCATTGCTGTTTATTATGATTACATGTACTGAACTTACCAGATGGTTTTTGCCCAAAGTGATATACAAGCGAGGCCGATAATGCATCATAAGCGTATACCTTTCAACGAGTCAGCTAGACGTAAATGCAGCTGGGCTAAACTTACAGTAAATGCTAATAATGAAAATTTAAGCAGTATCGAAGCATGAACTATGTAATGTATTTTAGACTAATAAGTCTACTATTCAAATAACGTGCGCAACACTAAGAGCACTCGGGGGGCCGTATAATGGTGTAGTTGAAGTTGTTATTATTGTTCTATTGATTTATTTACGGGGTGGCATGCTGGTGCAGTGGTTAGCACTCTCGCCTCACACCTCTGGGACCCGGGTTCGAGTCTCCGCCTGGGTTACATGTGTGTGTGGAGTTTGCATGTTCTCCCCATGTCGTCGTGGTGTTTCCTCCGGGTACTCCGGTTTCCCAGCACAGTCCAAAAAAACATGCTGAGACTAATTGGAGTTGCTAAATTGCCCGTAGGTGTGCATGTGTGAGTGTGCCCTGCGATGGGCTGGCCCCCCATCCTGGGTTGTTCCCTGCCTCGTGCCCATTGCTTCCGGGATAGGCTCCGTGACCCATTAGGATAAGTGGCTTGGAAGATGGATGGATGGGTGGATGATTTATTTACACCATTGGATCCTAGTTGTGAAAATAATGCACAGCGTTTTTATAATGAAAGCACGTTTGTTAAGCTCTATGGATGCCGGTTGGTTCTAACAGGACAGGGTTAACTTTGAGGAACGGATCACACACTTCAAGCACTACCTGGAGACCAGAGGAGCGACGCTAAGCCAGACCACTGAGTTCCTGCCCTTTTATGCCCTGCCTTTTGTGCCCAATCCAGTGGCACATCCCTCATTCAAAGGCCTCTTCCAGGTATCTCTTTATGCCTCGAGTAGCGCAGAAAAAGCAGAGTTCCATGTTATCTCAGAATGAATGGTATGACCTTGTACAACAATTAATAATTTGTATTTGAATAATTTGTACTGCGTGGTAAGGCAAAAATAAATATATAGATGATTGTAAATGCTGATTAAATACTGTCGAAGCTGTAAGAATGAAGCTTGATTTTATTCTTTTTAGGAGTCCTGGATGCCAGAGCTGAAAAGAAAGCTAGAAAGGTTTTTGTCTGTGACCCTGAAAGCCTCCGGGACTCCGAGGCTGCTTACTTTGTATGTATCCTCTGGCCACAGTGAGCCTCTGTATAACTTTCATTAACAGACACTAGGTGAGTGTACGTTATTCTCTATGGAGGATGTGATCATTATGCACCAGCTTATTATGATGCCTAGGTTTCAAATCCTTTCAAATAGCCGGTGATCCATTCAGGTTTTTGCTAGGTTTGGGAAAAGGCCAAATGTTTAAAATCTAATTGCAGTGCTATTCCACACCAGCGCTTTCTGTGAAAGTAGGGTAGAAAAAGCCATTTAACAGAAAGAAGCTACTTCCCCCAAAAAAATCAATAAACAGAAAATTAATTGGACATAATAGCCTTAGATCCACACGAAATGAAATGCAGTTTCTCTCCTGTGCTGTTGCTTAGACACTTATTTGGAGGCCCTGAAAAGGCCTCTCTTCACCTTTCTGTTCAACAGGTGATTAGTAAGCGCACATCCACCCAACAGCCTCCCTGCAGAAAGCAAAATATTTCATTTCTGCTATCCATCCTGCCTTTGAAAACTGTACACTTTCTAACCCATGTTATATAGGGGGGGTGGGTATACATTTTTGATGTTAGCAGGTTGAGATGTACCTGCTTACGTCATAATGCGGGGTTCTGTTGAAATCGCAACTGCGGTTCCTGGTGGTCGGGGCCTGCTTAATATTTACTCTGGGAATTCTTCATGTTTCTTTGACATCGAATTTCAGAAGGAAGGCGGGAAGGACAACAAAGGTGAGTCGTTTCATTACGGTGACGTGCGCATATCTGGAATGCGTAACATCTCTGCCATCTTCCGCTTGACATCAAACATGCCGTGGTGTGCGTTACTCACTCACGCACTCCACAGCTGCTGTTGACATATTACAGTAAATACAGCAACTAAGCAAAGCCTTTTTCAGAAATTCAGTATCAATAGTTATTTAGCTTTAGGTACTTATTAACTAAGAATTTTTGGATTCATATATTGTTACTGGTTGTGGCTGTTGAGGAGGGACTGTTTCTGGGGTGTAAACACCCCATTAGAGGCAGCTGCAAGTGGTGGCAGGGAAACATCCCCGGTTGGCCACTTCCCTCCCCACCGGGAGATGCACTGGGTGGGAGCGAAACATCTGTAAATGGTGATGTCCAGTTGACAACCCTGCAGCTGCTCCATATGTGCCCCGGTGACAAGATTCCAAGCAGGGATAAGTTCACTGTACTGTCCAAGATGATGATAAGTGAATATAATATCATTGTTGCCTAAACAGTACTTTTATGTGAAGTATTTTAAAATTCTGTCCCATTAAAAAGAAAAAATCTTAAGACAAAGAAGTACAAATTACTAGATTTTGCAAGAATTCTTTGACGTCTGGCCTGCATATTTATGCATGTGTCGGCTACATCACTATAAGTTTTGCATGCAGTGGGGTTGCGACAGCTGCAGCTGCAACTGGCCGATGCAGAGAGAAGGGCGACCAGCTACATGAAGAAGTTTGGCAAGATGCAGACCGACTACCACAACCTCATTGGCGTCACCGCCGAGCTGGTGGACTCCCTGGAAGCCACAGTCAGTGGGAAAATGGTAATTACATCTGACTGCCAGCATTCTGGTATATGCACGCCACTCCCCGGATGGAGATATCAGAGTATGCTATTTTCCAGATCTCCCCGGAATACCTGCAGAATGTGTGCGTTCGACTTTTCAGTGGCCAGATGAGGCGGAGCAGTGCGCAGAGCGTGGATTTCACCAGACCCGGCACTGTGAGTGACACGGCTCTGCTCACTGTCACAAGGCAGCAATGCTGCTCACAAAAGCTGCAAACGATCGCAATAATGCATTATTCAGCGGGTGATTATGTGATTTGCTCAGCATCAAAAGAAGTTATGAATTATTAAACCATATTGCTTGGTCATCAGCATAACTTAAGGAAGATACTTTAAGTGCCTGTGTGGTTTATAAGCAGGAAGGTATAAAGGCATCACAAGCCCTGAAAACCTTTAAATAATGGCTAAACTGAAAGTTCAGTCTAATGTGTCCAGATTCTATTTAACTTTGAAACTATACATTGAAACTGTATCTATATATTGATTAATCGCCTTATGAAATGTGCTTTCCAAAAGTATACTGGACAAAGGATCTGTAATTCTGATGGGTGAGGCTCCCTGTTAGGGAGGACGGTTTTGTGAAAACTTACCCTGTTTTACATGACACCATGTGTCAACATGAAATCAGAGGCAGTCTGTTGTACGTGACGGGTCACCAAGCGTAATGTGGTCACTCTCTCTGTCTGTCGTATGGTAGGTGTATATGCCTGTTTTGTGTCACCTGTAATCTTCAATGGCTTCTCTTTGTGAATGTCTGTCTCTGAAGGGATATTTCTCTATGAGCCCTTATGACAATGATGATGGATATGTAAGTCCCTAAGTTTAATTGCTCCCCTTTTCCTCGCCTTGCCTGCACCTTCCCTGCTTTGTTCTGCCTCCCACCCCGCATCTTTCTCTAACCTTGTTCATTTGTCTTGAATTCTTGTCTTTCTTCTAGCTCCCATTGCATTAATCATGTCTACCTAGTAAAAACCTAAATATTCACAATATATTTCAGTTAATTCTGTTGTAGTTTTGCATGACTACACTTAAGACAGCAGAACTTCAATCTTAATTGCCCGTTTCCTCTTACTTGAAGCATCGTTCAGTTTTGTGAATTTGTTCAGATTTGATTTTGCCTGAGAATACATATTTAATACAAACCAGCCATGTATTATTTCCGTAAAAAAAAAGCCCAGTTCCCAAGGTCATTTCTTATTGGCATAGTAGTTCCTTATAGCATAGGTGGCTTTACAGAAGGTAAAGTTTGTCGAGGAAGCGCTGCCTCAGGCCTTCAAGAAAGACGGAACATAAGCCTTCTTATCTCCAGAATAGTGCTCAGCCTGATGTAGGGTCAGAAGCCACAGTTTTAATGCAGTATATGGCTCATTCAAAGCCCATATGACTCATTTCTGTACTTTTCCTCTACTTATCAGGACATAAAACCTCTACAGTGAACATCTGCAGTTCTGTATAAGCCATTACACACAGGAAACACTCCCTGGGAGATTTATTAGCAAGCAGTGGACCAACCAAAGCAGGTGTGAGTTGAGCCAGATAGTCGCCAATATTCCCACCCAGTTCTTAACTAAATCCTGTGGTATTTGTTATGAAATGGACAATCTCATCTGTAAGAGAAAGAAGTAAAACATACCAAAGCATGAACAACCTTCATTTATGCAAAGTAGAATTATATAAGCCAGTTGAGTTTAGTTGATGGTACCAGTAGTTCCTTCCTAAGTCCAGTCAAGAGAACTCTGTATAGATGGTAGTTTATCCCGCGTAAAGTGGTGCTTTCCTTTTAAAATTAAATCTCAGTAGTTAGGAGCCCATAGGTTTAGGATGAAGTGTCATTCTATCATGCATCACTCTTCTTACCAAGGTTTTCCTTCTCTAATAGGCACTAAGAACGAAACGCTGGTCTTTTTGACAGCATGGGCTAGAGCTGGCTTGGTGCTGGCAGAGCCTCTGCTGTCATAGGGCAGGCCCTTGTTATAAGCACCAGTGCTTGACCAAAGACCAAAGTGCTTAACTCCCCTGTACTTTAGAGGAGTCTAGCTTGAGGTTAGTCAGCCATAATGCGATGCAGTCTTCTGTGGAAGCAGAACTCCAAGGAACCGGCCTTTTGTTGGTTGTAACTAGTAACTCTTTCTAGAATTATCTGCATGTCTGTAAATCTTGTGGGTTGCTGGCATTCCATGCAGCTACCTGTATGCTAGCAACCATACAATCTGTCACCCGTCCTGGATACATTTTCCTAGTCTACACGTGTCTAAACTGATCGTATGTGTGAGTGAATATACGCGTTGCAATGGTTGGTTGTTTCTTACTAGATTAATTACTGATTGATATAATCCATAGAGACAGCTGGTGCGCTGCCTTGCTTATCACTGGACTTTTTCAAATACTTGGGCTTCCACAGTGAGATGATTTGCTGATGGCCGTGAGTAGTGCCTGCCCTGTTTCTGAGCTCGCATGAATTCATAGTCTTTGTGCATGGCAGTATCTTTGCCAGTTCGGTTAGTTAGTGACCTGTCTTCTCAAAGCTTATTCAGGAGCTTGTAGTGAAAACATCATCCGCATTGCTGTACAGGTTGTATCTTTCCAGATTGTTTCCACTGCACTGTCTGTCCTCAGCTTAAACTGAATTACTGCTAAGACAAATAGGAGTGGGTGGCTTTTTGCTTCTATGACCTATGAAGTGTCAAATGATGTAATTGCTTGACTACAACGCATACAAATGGGATGTTTTGCTTTAACAACTGTAATCCTCAAGCATGTAAGGCCTGACAACAGCCACCCTTTGGTGAAACATCTCCAAGAATGCCATGTATGGAATGTTCCTCTCCGACTTTAGACCATTTTCTCTCTGAAGTCTATAGCACTAAGAATACTAAGCATGTTTGGAAGCTAGTTATGACTGCAGTGTCCCTTTTCCATGTAGAGGGATTGAGGGTTTGTAAATTTCCCCGGTCCAGAAAGTAAAAATCCATTCCAAGGTTTTGTTTCAACCAGCCATTCAAGTACCCAGTGACTGTGACTCTTTACACTGAAATGGTTATATAGATTTATTTTTTTTTGGATCTGTAATATACACCTAAACTAAGCAGGTAACTTTCTGGGTATCTTGTACAGCAGTGGCCACAAAGGAGTGTAAGGACTTCTCCTTTTTGTATGACAAATAAGCTGCCTCACTTGGTTTTTGGAGGGTTTACAATGACTGTCTGAAATATACAAGGTGGTCAAATAGTGCTTAATAAGCCTATTGAGGTGGCGGTTAGGTGTTTTTTTTTAATTATTATTTCTTTAATGTAATTTATCCATTTATTTCTATGACGCACTATTTCAGTTTGAGCAAGCATTGTCAATGGTACCTAACACTCAGCTGCAACACCTTGAAGACATATAAGATTAGCAAATCACGGCAGTGAAGAGAATTCTTATTTGCCCTAGCATGACACAGTATTGGACAATGATAAAACTACAACCCTTATAACTTGGCAGCGTCGTGTAATATAATTGCGAAATGAATGTGCACCATTATTCAGCCATGCAAGGCCAAATGCCCTTGGTGGTAATTTATTAACAAAGGAATTAAGCCTGTTGTTTGTCTTTCGAGGAGGTCTCCACCTCCAATGCTTGTCTTTGTTTTATTACGGCGTCCAACACGCCTTTTATACCCACAAATCTATAGGAATTAATTGAATAACTTAATATTTATGCACATATTTTATTGTCTGTACTTAAGACTTCTTAAACGAACCAAAAGTATACATCTTATTCACTTTGATGTGATACCTGGACAAGCAAACATTTACACTAAAAAAAGTACAGATCTACCCTGGACAACCTGTCACTATATTTGTAATTGTTCAGGGCATTTGCTGTGTTATTCATAAACCTGTCTACAAACGATTGCTCTCAGACTACATGGGATGCTCAGCTTCCCCCATAAAATTGCCAAGAGAATTTAATTACTCAATGTATCAATGTTTTGTTTTTTTTTTTGCAATTAAAAGTGCAATCTATTTTACTAATTGAACTACAGGAAGTAGTTCATTTGACAGCATGTACATTAATGTTCCCTTTGAAGCCAGGATAAAAATAGCCCATAGGTGGCCATTGAAGCCTAAGGAATGCTCTTGTATGCTTTGTCTAAATGGAAAATAAGCAAAAGCTTATTGCGCAATATGCTTCAATGGCTTGTTTTAGGAGTGCACCTGCACGCCGTGCTTCACTGGAAGTGTACGAGACTTTCAAAGTCGCGACACTAGATTTGCAGTCAGATATTTTGGACCCACCTGGAAGCAGGGCGTCTCTGCATGGTTTGTGGGGAAACGTTCATTAAGACAGGATACATTACCAATAACGTTAAGGCTCATGACTGACAAGTTTCATATACAGTCAGAAGGGACAGCCACATAGTATTCGTTCATTCTGTCACATGCAGGAGCACAGAGGTGAGAGTCCAGAGTGGCAGTTTATCGTTTCATATGTCATCTTTTGCCATTTTCACTAGCAAATATTGTAAATAGAGTTATTGAGTTTTCAAGTTTGATTATTTAATTTTCAGTGAAAATTCAGTGATTTTTTTTTTTTCCTAGGCTATTTTTGTTGTTGGCTCGCTAACTAAGCTGTGTGTGCATTCAAAATGGTGAAATGACTTGACAAGGAGCCAAGCAGCAGGAAGCAAGGCTCTTTATTAAGAAAAGCACCGGGAAGACTGTGTTCGCTTCCTGGATGCCGTACCACCTCCAGTGCAGTAGCTTATCACGGCATTATGACTTTATAGGAGCCGCTTACTTATCAACAAAGATGGCCATCTTATTTCCTGTTTAAAGCTTGGCGTAGCGTAGCATCAGGGACTACCCCTTCTCATACAATTCCTATCCCATCCCAAAGCCTGAGTTTTAATTGTTTCCTTAAGGAGCTTTAGATAGCTTCTGACCTTAAGACAGATACTATGACGTTGTCCTGGCAAACACCCACTTTTAGGGCAAGCAGAAAATGTCAGGGAGCACAATTTGAAACTCCGTAATCTTGAATGTGTCACTAATGTAAATGTGAAACAGTTGGATGAGTATTTTAATCAAGGAAACCAAGCAGTCAAAGCACAAGAACAAGAGCTATTTATCCAAGGGACCTTCCAGTTTTAACGTAGTTTGTAAAATCTGAAGTAGCTCAAAATGTCCTCTCTGACACCGTCATACCCACTTCACATTCCTACCCCATCATGCCATGCTTGAATGCTGAGGTATGTTTCTGACACAAGGTGTCAGATGTTTGACGCAGGGGATAACTGAGTTGTAAAAAGTCCTTCTTTGAAGAAACCAACCCTGGTGGAGGTGTGGCTGCCTCCTGGGACGTTAAATGGCATGGCTCTCATTTTCTACGGCTTATACGGGCATCACATAGGTCAGTCTGTACTTGTGAATTAAATTCTATGGACAATCCCACTTCGCAACCTTCCCAGCTGAACAGCTGTTCTCCAGAATCCCATTAGGTTTCACATCTTGTTGCAAATGCTTAGTCCCTTTTCAGATGATGTCTTTTAATGACATCTGAAGAGTAAAATATATGTAACAGTAACGTAAGAAGAGAAGTGCGGTGCTCATTGATAAACAAGGGTGTTGCAGCCAATAATGTAATAACTGCCATTAATATAATTACTGCCAATAACATACTCTTTCTATTCTTAATATAAAATCTCAGAATCAAAAACATATTATTGGCCAGTTTTGACTGCATTAAAATTGGGGGAAAATGATTACATTATTGACTGCTACAAGGGGTCACAGGCCATGGTACTGTGTGAATATCAGCAACATTTCACACTAACCCCTCACGTTTCCGGGCGTTCCCTCTCTAATGTACTGCATGGCCATTTCTACCTACATGTGCACCCCAGGATTGCATGAAGGAATCGTCATAGTTTACCACACCTAACCCAAAATGTGTATGTTTACTTGAAAAGCCTCAACCTAATCTGGCTTTCTGTAAGTTGGGCTTATTAGCTCACTCATCATGGAAGAGCAGATGTTGCAGTGACCCATGGTCTCTCTCTCTCTCTCTCTCTGCAGGCCTCATCCCTGCTGAGAGCATCCGTTGCACCTCCGTGAGTGAGACCTACGCACCGGCTTAATGAGCCATTCTTCTGCTGAACACTGGGTTTCCTGCAACAGTAATTGCCTGAGCCAGAATTATTTAAAGAACTGGTTATGTTAAGAAGCAGCAGACTCAAATTTAGATGCAAACGTGAAAATCGTTGTAACTTGTTTTCTGAATGTTGATTGCAATATTAATGTTAGAAGAATATTAATATTCTCACTAATTTTTAATTGTATGATACGTCTTCATTTACTTTGTTGCATGTTGTCAAGGAGCTGAGATCAGTCTTTTTTATTTCTTTGTCATTTATTTTTATTTACCAACATTGGTCATTACATTTCCATTCTTCAGGAGGCCCTTGCAGCCCCAGCCGACTGGTTACTTCCAGATAAATCTTTGAAAATGCTTTTTTTTTTTTGTATTCTCATTTTGCGCTTTCCTCTAAGCCTTGCCCTCTCGCAATTAGCAAGCCTAAAGATGTGCCGTTGCTACCGTCTCTGGACTATGAAAGGCTGAAGAGGGACCTGAGCGGCGGCACGGACAGGCTGAAAGCGCTGCTGCTGCAGGCGCTGCGATGGGTAAGGAAAGCCAGGCCGCCCCTGGACACCTGTCAGGCAGCGAGTTGGGCTGCCCCACCGACCACGTAGCTGAAAGAGCAGGGCAGGTGGGGTGCCGGCACTTTTTCCCCCATTGTGTCTTTGCACCCAGAGCTCCTGACTGATGTATTGCATCATAGTCGCTCTTTGTGTCATTACTGGCCATGCCATGTACAAACTGAGCATGACGCCATGTAGGATTTGCACATCACCAGTGTTAAGTAATCTTTTTTTTCTCGTCTTTGGTTCTTAGAGGCTGACTCGATCCCTTCCCGGTGAGCAGAGGGACACGGTGCTGCAGGCCTTTATTGCGAACGATCTCCTGGATCGCCACACAAATGGCCAGGTACAGCGCACCGCGGTACGGCTCCGCGGCACATTATCACCCAGGTATAGCTCTACTAATACACCTCTGTATTGCTGAGGCTTCTGTAGTGCCGGTAAGTGCAAAGCCAGTACGGTCAGAGCTGAGTCACTGTATCCAGCCTTGTGTGTGACATCCTCCAGCTGTAGGAAGCACTTAGTTACATTTGCAGCTTTTAGCTGGACAACAGCAAGCCTGCTTGGAAAAACCACAGAATGACTGAAGCTCAGATATCCAGAGCAGAGTCCATGATCCTAGTTAAAGTGATTAGAGAGGCTAATATAAGGCAATAAGAGGAACTTCCTGGAAGGATAGTCCAATAAAGAGGTGTCTGATCCCTGCATGCTAAACAATGCCAAGTCCCTGACTTGAGAGGTTCTCATAAACAGCATGCGCCTTTTTAAAGTGGTATTTGGTGCTATTTGTATGTTTGTTTGTGCACCTTGTTCTTCTTGTATACACCAGAATTAAGAAGTGTTTGAGTTTCACAAGAGTTAAGAACAGCATTTAAAAGAATAAGCGTGAGGCATGTTAGCACATATGTGGTAACAGGATGTTTGCACGTATATGGTAGCGAGATGAAACCGAGACTCAATGCTGTGAGTGCTGCCCCAAACCACACGCGTGCCTCTCCCTTGCAGAAAGGTGTCCTACATCTGATGAAGTCGAGCGACGAGGTTGTCAGGCAGTACACGGCACGGCTGCTTAACGCCTTTGCTTCCCTCTCTGAAGGTCTGCCTCCCGCTTTCATTTTTATCGTGGTTTTGTCATTTTAGAGTGGCACCTGCGCATCAATTGCTGCCCGCTAACCAGTTCTAAAATTTGATTTCTTTTATGATATTTTTAAGAACATAATTTGTTAGAATTAGTTAGTGAGTGTCTAAGGTTTTTTGAAGAATCGCCGACAAAACAGAGTGCAATTATTTCAGCAATTGTATTCGTATATTTTTTTTGCAACTGTTCGCTAATCTTTCTGTGATGATGGTCATGAAATTATTTTTTTCATTATGATGGTTGGATTCATGAAGTCGATGATGATAACTCACCTGCTCCTGTTTCCTCTGGCCAGGACGCATGTACCTCTCAGACATCCCTTCCCTGATGAAAATTTTGGAACGTTCTTTGAAGACTGAGAGGAAGGATTCAGTGACGAGGGAGAATGTTCTAGGTGCTTTGCAGAAGCTCAGTCTCAGGTACCTTCCTGAACTGCAGGTTTTCATAGTGATTAGGACATGGATTTATAATCTGATAGGCCGGATCTGAGAGAGGTGCTGAACCAGATTTGCTCTAGTGAAAAATTCAGCTGTATGAATGGGTAAAAATATCTCCTTGAGCAAAAATGTCACTTAATGAACTAAACATACAGTCCTAGTCAAAGATATAGAGAAGCCAAGCTGCCTACAAAACAGAGCAATAGTGTCGCATCACATGACCTGGCCACCTAACCTAAACACTGTAGAGATGGAAAGAGTTTGACCAGAGAGTGAAGGAAAAGTGGCCAATGAGTGCTGAGCATATGTGGGACCTCCTTCAAGACAGCTGGAGAAGCATCCCAGGGGGCCACTTCATGAAACTGACGTGGAGGAGAAAGTAGGGTCAGCCAGTTCCTAGAGCAATTGGGATTAAGGGCCCAATGGTGGGATGGCTCTGCCGACCACGGTATTTGAACCAGCAACCTCCTGAGTCCCAACCCAGGCTATTCCCCACCCCAAAAAGTTAATTTTTTTGTTTCATTTTTTTTGCATAATTCCATGTACGTTATTTTATAGTTTGGACGTCTATAATTATTCAGAAATGGAGAGAATATTTTTATATGGGTTAGTATAGACTGGTACCTTAAATATGGCGTGCAAAATGGTCTTCCTCATAAGAAGAGGCCCACATGGGAGGGAAAGATTGTCCCCCTCTTCAGTAATGGGGCCTTCTAAACAAAACAGGACTGCCTCCAACTGGGATACGTTTGCCCGGTGCTCCGTGAGCATACACCCACCACGGCGTCTGTGTGTGGCTGCAGGAGGCCTCAGCAGTCGGCCATGATCGAGCACGGGCTGATCTCCTGGCTGGTGGATGAGCTGCAGGAGCCGGACAGTCTGTCAGACTATACTCTGGAGTACTCCGTGGCCCTGCTCATGAACCTCTGCTTACGAAGCCAAGGTAAGCTCTCTGGCTGGCATTTGTCCCTGGATGCCCCACCATAGTCCCTTTTTCTCCTAATTCTCCCCCCCACAATCACACTCTCCACAGGCAGGAGGAAGTGTGCCGAGAGAGCTGACCAAGTACTGAGGATCCTCACAGATCTCCTGGGACACGAAAACGATGAGGTGAACCACGCCAGGAAGCCATGCCGTGCACATGGCGCGTCGAGTATCAGCGCCGTTTTTGTGGTTTTTCATTCATGCAAGTTTGTCCGTTAGTTACCTCGTCTGCTGCTGCCACTAGGGAATTGCTGTCTTCCTGTCATAGTTTGTGGTGCCTTGTTTTTCTTTTTATTGCCTTGTGGGCATTCCCAATCGCTGCCGTGTGTGACTGCAGATCCGGCCGTACGTGAATGGCGCTCTGTACAGCATCCTGGGCATCCCTGCTGTGAGGGCCAAAGCCAGGGAGATGGTGAGCCAGGGCACCTCTTCTCAGTGAGGGTCTGCCAGCACACGGCCTGTCCTTCACTCTCGCTCCTCGTTTCCTCAGAGCCTGGAAGAGATACTGCGCTGCTACGCTAAGGAGGGAAATCCTGAGCTGAGCCGGCAGATAGAGTTCATCATCAAGCAGCTCAATTCAGGTGAGGCTTGAAACCCTGTGTGGCACCACAAGGGACACATTGCGACCCTGTGCTGCTGACAGCTTAGCTATCCTGTTTTCATTAAGTTTATGTTTTATTTTCAAAAAATAACTGCGGCCTTATCTGACGGTGTCTGTACAAGGGGAAGCATCTGAAGATGGACCTGAATCGGATGATGAAGAGGAAGAGGATGATGACGAGGTCAGCTGTCCGTTTTTCTAAATTTCCGTCCCGGGAAATTTATATTGGCACATCCCTACCATCAGGTCAATGGCCGAAACTCCTCCTCTCTGCAGGATCACCTTTTGTGAAGAGGATAATGACGGTGGCATTTTTCAGGAAAAAAATCCACTAAAAAAAAATCAGATTTATCAGACTTACACAGGTCCCCTTGGAAATGCCAGATCTATCCTGTAAATGTGCATATGTGCACAAGCTTGAAATGCTGACCAGCCCACAAATAACCGTACAGCCCAGAAATAACCATAAAGGCTCTATGCAAACAAACTGCATACTCATATAACATGCAAATCAAGCTGTTGCAAGGCTGCAAAGTTGGACGATAGTAGCTTTAAAAAAAAAAAAAAAGAAAAAAACACAGAATTTTTCCCAGTGAGAGGCAAGGGTGCCACTAGAGATTTTGGACCCCATGAAAGCATATAATATTACCCCCCCCCCCCCAAACCCAGACCAGTCCAGTTATGTTCCACAGCTTTTAGGGACGCTTTTTTTAAAAAAAAAAAAAAAAAAAAAAAGTTTTACTTTACTTTGATCACCCTACATTGCCTTTCGGTAATTACCCTGTAGGCTTCTGACTAGCTACCCGAGGCTACTTCTGCGTGCACAGAAAACCTAGCGGGAAAAAGAAAGTCATTTTCTCTCAATGACAAATATAGACTCATCTATTTTACTCAGATGCGGCAGTGAAAATACAATAATGGCTTTGAGATAATGTAATGTGAAAATGCACTGTATAAATAAAATTGCATGGAATTTAATATTATGTGCAGTACTGTATTGCATTTTACTATATTTGAATTATACACAGTTCAGTAATTTATACAGTACTGTCATTTGCAAAGCATTTGAAACAGCTGTACTGTATTTTGAAACCATCAGTAAAATTAAGTAAATATTGACTCTGCTCATTTTATTACCTTATATTTATGTAATAAATATACACACGTCAATTAGATGGCAATCTGCCTGAGACATGAAAAAGAAAAAAATATTGGATATGATGACCATCTGCATATAGTAATCAATTTCACCCACACAGACGTGATCACTATAAGCGGGTTCCACTGCACTTGTAATTAAACTACAGTCTAAAATAATCAGATTGAAGTTACTTTAAGGATTACTATTTTTAAAATCCTATATGACAGTGAATATTAATTCAGTGCCCATTTGGACTGTAACTATGTAAACGTCACAGTGAATGCTAGATGGAAGGTAGAATGAAGGGTGCTGGGGTATGTATCTTCAGATGCATGCGAGAGTGGCAAGCAAGATGATGATGTCTGAATTTTACCACTTGATGTACAGAAATGATTTTATGTTCCAGGAAGCCCAAGGGAAAGATGTACAATACAACCAACTTGAATGATCTTAGTCTTAAATCTAATTTTCATAAATAAATCGTACAAAAATACTGTCAATGTCGATTGTATTATAAGCGTAGCTGCATGCACATATATGGCCAGGTGCTTCACTCTCCTTACAGAACCTGCACTTTCTCAGCATGAGGCCATGAATCCCCTTTTACCAAACTACTTCCCCATTCACAGGGTGATTCCCAGCCACTCACTTGGCTCCTTTATCTTGATGCCTTTTTATTCATTTCAGTAAATGATGTTTCTTTCACAGGAAGATGCATTGGAGGCAGACCTCGACAAAGAGGAGGTGCTTCAGCTGGAGCTCGAGGAGCTCTCAGGAGAATTGCTCCTCACCACGGAGTACCTAGGGGTATGTCTCTTGGACCAATCTGTCCAACACAGTGGTGATAGTCGTGACTGTTGAGAAACTCAAACATAATGATTGTTACTCTGTTTATGCAGTATATTGATATGGTTTTCCTATGATTGATAGTGTACTTGTCAAATCATAATACTTCCTGCACATGGTCTTTCCAGGTATGTTTATGCTTCTGGGTAGAAATAAACATGGATGCTTGATTTGGCTTTCAGATCATGACCAATGTGGTCAGATCCAAGAGGAGGACAGCTACCCCACTGGGCCAGAGCATCGACGAACCTCTTCAACGGCCAGTGACCCCCAGCTCACACCGAAATGTCTACATGGTGTAAGTCTATCTTTGTGTGTCTGTAATGTGCAGTGTTTTTCCATTTGATGAATGCAATGAAAATGTTACTCATTGAAATGTTGCTTAGAGAAAATGCCATCTTTGTGCTGATGTTGGCATCTTGGCCCTTGGTCCATGAGGACCCTCCGGCTGTTTTATCTCTATGTCCCTCTGCAGTGGCCTCCTGCACCTCGTTATCAGGCATAATTTCAGCAGGAAGTAGTGTTCATTTTGATAGCAAAATTTGATTCATGTTTTGTTTTAGTCTTTTGAAAAAAACAAATGCAATTTAGTTTCTAGTTTTAGTATTATGGAATACTTAGTCAACTAAATCTAGAGTAGATGCAGTCAGTGATACAAACTGGTTTAGTCATAATTTAATGCATAATTTTCACATTTCTTTGGAAATTTTACTTAAATTTCACACACACACACACACACACACACACACACACACACACCTACACACACACATATACATGGAAATAGACTTGAACATGTAGTCTTTAAGGACACAGATTTAACTGTGGTGATATGAAACATGCACTAATTCTAAAATGTCTTCATATTAACTTTATGTATTATTAAATAAAATATACATATAACAAAAATTTATTCAGAAACAAAATACCTGCATATGATGCATCTTCATTCATGTTATAAGAAAAAACACCAGTGCATAGTACTTGAATAAAGAAACCTCAGCTGTCCACTCTTAAAAACGTAAGTTAGTGCCAGACTGGTGAAAACCAACTGGGTTGTGCCTATTTCTACAGCTGGTTTAGTTCATGATAGTGAACTGTTTGTTCAGTTCAATTTGTTGCGCTTCAAGTTTGTGGTGTTTTTTCTCCATTATTGCAGAATGGAGTCTGAATGTGGTTCACAAATTGAGGTCTGACCTAAACTGTGCATTCGGAGCATTTTTGCACCCCTAATTCGTAGCTGTTTAATGAACTGCTATATTATTTCTGTGACACACCATTCCTTTTGAAACATAAAACCTTTGTCTGAAGTTGATGGATAAAATTCAAACTCAAGGACAGCTTCAATATGACTTAAAATACGGCATATAAATGGTCCAGGGTTCGAATCCGCAAACACTTAGCGGAAAAATATAGGTAAAATTATATAAGGATTATATTTATTAAATGGTTACGAAGTAACCCGTTACTTTATGCAGTCATTTTCTTGATTGTCCCCCAGTACCTTAAACAAAAGGTTCCTCATACATGGTATGGCTTTGTCAGAGGTGTTGTCACTTACTGCTCCTGCCTGAAGTGTCTGAGAGTCCATTTAATGAGCCTCAGAGAAATTGCAGCGCAGCCCTCTGATCAAACAGTGAGTGAGTGTATAAAGAGGGCCTCTGCCATGCCGGATCCTGTTGGTCAGAGTGACATTAAGTGGGGTGGTGCGTCAAAAGTGCCAGTTAGTTTACATTCTGCTCTTGTGTGTCAGCAGTCAGATCTAAAGTGGTGACATCAGCATGGCTCTGTGGCTCGGGATCTGTGCCTGTACCTGCCACATATGCTTTCAGCCGCCAGCCTGTCTGTATTCCATCCCAGGGACTTTCGTGCAGGCAGTAACTTCCAGCCCCCGCTGTCCCGCCGGAGGAGCAAGGACAGCCTGCCCTGCACTGACTCCCGGCCCCCGACTCGCAGCAGCAGTACAAACTCTGTGCACCCATCGCTGGGTACGTCATCGACATGTGGGCAGCTCTCGGATGGTTAATGTTGAATCCATCTCATGTAGTTCAGCAACCCGCGTGGTTTAAACAGGACACCTCTGTTCTACAATGCATGCTTAAGACTCTGAACAGGTGAGAGGGGAAAAGACCATGTGACTTAAAAAAAAACCAATATAATAAAACACATAATCAGGCACCTGAAAAGAAATAATGTGGACACTGGGCTTACAGATGTGGCAGCAAGGCTTGGGTGTGTCGAGGGTTAAGAGGCAAAGAGAAGTCTTTTATATTATTCCAAACTATCCTCGGTTGAATGAGTGCCTGACTTCTGCCCACCCTGGGACACCTGCTGCCTTCCCCTCATACATGCACCATCCATGGGTCTTAGTCATTTTTCAGCAATAAGCTTTGCAGTTCTGACATACTATGTATAACCTGGTCATATACGCTTAGTGCAAAGAGGAGTTCATCACTTTAAATCTAGGCCTTTAGCAAAGCTTGTGCTTCTGAATATGGCTTCACTAACGGCATTATGCGACTGCTGTGTACAAAGTAGTTTTAATGTCTGCCTGCTTTATAATGAACAGCGCCCGTCAGATTTCCTGGTCTTACTGTGAAGTTTTCAAATGGTTATAAACTTACCAAACTTTGATCCAATCTCTAGAGCCTTCAGTCTTCCAAGGGTTAAATATTTCCGCAGAGAATGAAGCAAAATACATTAGGTCTAGGTCTAGGGTGTACAGTGCATGGTGTATAAATGTGCTTCAGCTCCCAGTCATATCTTCCTGTAATATAAATGTACTCTCGCTGTAAATGTACAACTTGGTAAAGTATGCACTCAGTGGTAAGTCTATTAGGTTATGCTAATGCTAACAGCCTGTTCTTACAAACAGTGAATCATGTGACTGCAGCTGAATACATTCAGCCAGGGTCATTTTGCTTATTGTTTGACAGAATATCAGATCCCTTTATAAGTAATTTTGAATGTGGTATGATTGTTGGTGCCAGATGTGGCAGAAACAGCCACCTTCCTGGGATTTTCACACACTGCAGTCTATACATTTTCTGAGGATCAACTAAAACACGTGGAGTTAGGTCAGAGGAGAATCGCTCAGACTATTTTAAGTATTTAACAGGAAGGTGAAAAATAGCAGCTCAGTACAACAGAGGAATGCAGAAAGACTATGGAATGTTCAGCTAGTTTTTCTTTACAATAGCTCTAGTGTCAAACAGGTTCTACCAGGTACTAATTAGGTGTACCTGATGAAATGCTCACTGGGTGCAAATTAAAGGGACAGAAGGGACCAGATGGCAAAATATATAATTTGATATATACAATTAAGGCAATAGTTATTAGTCCCCTATGAGATATGGGACATTTTCCTTACATTTATGTACAATTTTAACAATTTTTCAAACTTTACAAAGTAAAACATTCATCAATGTAAAAACCTCCAACTGGAACATTTTTAATTTAATAAACAAAATCTATATAGCTGGAACTTTATTGAAAATAAATAAATCATTAGCCCCATGTGAATTTGTCAGGAAGCATTGCAGTAAAATTAGATGTTCTGGTGTTAAACCACACCTGAATCCCATGTGACTTGATTTGATTGGCTCAACCAATTAGCACTACACTCTAATAAAAGAACTGAAATGAGCAGGACTAGGGCTAATTAAAGGCAAGATAGAGCAGCATCACCCTTACATTCTTTGTAAAAAGAGTTGGATGCTCATTTTACGGGGGGTGGCTGTGGGGGCATTTAGAGTAAAATAATCAGAGATGCCAACAAGGACCTCTGGATCACTGCAAAGGCCATCGTCATCAAACTGGCCTCTTCTGGACTTGAAGTCTCAAAAAGCAATTGTTGTGAGGACTTTTAGTCGTGGGAAGCATCAAGGTCATCGGGCAAGGAAAGCCCCGTTGTTCACACATATCGAAGCAAGTTTTCCCAGGACCATTTGAAATATGGGGATGAATTCTGTCGTTTCGGTCTGATGAGACAAAACTGGAGTTGTTTGGGCACATGGACACAACTTTTGTTTGGTGAAGGAAGGGACAGGCCTTCAACCCAAACACAGCTGCCACAGTTAAACATGGTGGTGGGAGCATAATGCTGTGGGGTTATTTTGCTGCTTCAGGCACAGGGAGCCTTGCTTAGGTACAAGCAGAATGGAGAAAGAAGATTACATAGACATTTTAAATGCTAATTTATAGAAATCTGTTGCCAGTCTGGCTTTTGGTCGTCGCTCAGCAAAGTAATGATCCAAAACAACCATCACAATTGCTCCAGAATTTTTTTTGAGGAACATCAAAATCAGGATCATGGAGTGGCTGTCTCTAAGCCCTCATCTCAACCCTCAGTCTTTGGCGAGATCTCAAGGTTAAGGTCCACACTCAATCTAATTTGCATGAGCTGGAGCAATTTGCCATGGAACAATGGTCTAAGATCCCTCAGGAGACTAGCAAACCTTGTGAGAGCTTGCTGTCATTCATGAGTCAGAAGGACTACACTATTGACTGTTAATTTTCAAAGGGCTAACAAATATGGCCGTGCTATTTTTGTGTTTTCCTTGTTTCAGTTTAATGCATCAGTAAAATATTTTTATCAAACTTCTTGGAAATTGTGTCTGTTTTGGAAGCAATTCTCTTTAGACTCTAAATAATAGTCATTTTTCTTAGAAAAATTAAGGGTTTTGTTCAATTTTGGACAAGGGGGCTAATAATTATATTGTTAACAGTAGTTGTAAAATAATTAAAAGCTCCTAAGTGCTTATAAGGGAGTCATGGTTTTCAGTCTGATGCCATTCAATTCACTGCACACTCTTCCCATGCCACACAGCCATGGACTCGGAGAGTGAGCGCTCCTCTCAGGAGTTCGGTTTGAGCCGGCGCTTTGACGCCCCTCCCCAGCTGGCAGGGGGGGGGTACACTGGCAGCTTCAGCAGGTAGGTATCTTCTTCGGTGTGAGCTGCTTCCAGGCTTATTCTCCAGTTCTGTTTTGTCGTGCTTGGCAGGGGCAGATTAATGTGTAGGCTTCTGCTGAATTCCATTTCAACTGGGAGCTGGAATGTCCAAATTCCTAGTCAGAAATTTAAAATGGAATGCCCCCGATTTCGGAATTCTGACTCGGAAAGTCGGAGAAACCTCTGCAGCCCCAGCCTCAGAAGTTAAAGCTGCAGTTAAATACTGCTTATTAGCACCTCTGTCTTGTTTGTGTTTCATTACATCGGCCTACACATTGTATCTCCAAGCTCTATCTGCGTACATGTTGTTACAGTGATTGTATGTTGACAATACTGCGTAATGCATTATCAACTGGAATTGCTAACAATGGCTGCCAACAAACCTGGTTAGGTCTGGTATTGCTGAATGGCTTATGGACTTATTATACTGGAATGCTGTTACGTCTGGAGTGATGACATTCCCAGCTCCGACTTTCAGCCTCCAAGGTAAATGGAACATGGCAAGATCACAATGACTGGGCATATTTCATAAATGTAACCAATGTGCTGGCACTGGTGATGGATGAGTCAGCTAGATGAGTCTTTCAGTCAAGAAAATAAACCGGTAAAAGAACAAGATAAACAAAACAATTTTGCTGAACACAGGAGCCTTTCAGTTGTAAAGTAGTTGGTAAAACCTGAAGTAGTTCATATTGTCCCTCCGACATGCATTAGGAGGTCACCCTACCTGGCACCCCCTGCTTGGCAAGTTGAAAGGCCAGCCCCCCTTGGGGGTCCTGGGAGCCATGCCAGCGTTAATCTGCTGCTGCTCCTTGTAACACATGGTTTATGAGATGGTGAACTTGAAAGCTAACAGGAAGGTGAAAAATATCAGCTCGGTATAATAGAGGAAAACTTAAAGACTTCGGTATGTCCTGTTAGTCTATCTGTAAAATAGTTTGAGGCAAACAGGTCCAACCAGGTACTTTTTATCATTACTGAGAAAAGGATGAGATCTTCATGCGAGCTTCATCATTAATCTCATCAAGCCTGCTGGTGTATTGTATAAACTGCCCTTTCTCAAAAAGCTTAATTCGGTTTTGATAAATCTCACGAAAGCCTTGATACACAAGATAACTCTTTTAAGCCCTTTCATTTAATCAGCTTCGGTGTTCTGTGTGACTGTCGCAAGTGTCGTAAGCAATCACAACCTACACTGAGCATAGCTGCTTTTTTATAACAATGGCTTAGTATGAGCTTCTGGTATAGGTTATGGATCTCCGTAATGGATGAAGAGATGGATGGATAAGGGCATGGTTTTGCTTTATCCAGGACAATAAAAACTCTATATATGACTTGGCATTTGTCACTGAGACGTGCATCAGAAACGCAAAATCGGAGCTAAAATGTGTATTACATTAACATATGCAATACAACCTTGCATGCGTACCATTGTTTTCAGAACAGCTCCATATTTACCTTCTACCTTTGCATTTTTATGTGTTGTGGGGTTTTCAAGAAGGTTTTTAATGTCAAACATTATCTTTTTAGCGATCATATTCCTGGATTCACTAGCCGGCCAAAAATTCCCCGGACTCCAGACAACGATGGAACAAGTCCCCGTAGGCCCCGAGCCTTGGCCCCAGCCTCAGCCCCCGCTCCTACATTCTCATCATCGGGCCCACAGCAGGCCAGCAGACCCAGTTCTGCTAATTCTCTGGGCAGGAGCAACAGACATAGTGAGTACTTATGCCCTTTGTCCTTGCATGGCCACCGTACCAATGTTTTGTAATGAGATGATTTTACAGCAAAATCTTCAAAAATGACAAAGGGGGAGTGAAATGACTAGATATAAAACAAATGCGAACCACAAGGAAGTTATCCTGTTGGTTTGTCCAAGCAGAGCCCATCTGAGCCATGACTGGTGCAGGCTGTTTCAATCTTTCACAGAATTGTTTGGGCTAAATTGTTGCAGTATCTGCTGAATTTACAAGCATAATTTGCTAAGATCACTACAATGCTACACCTTCTGATAACAGAATCATATACACACACACACACATATACACACACACACATATACACACACACACATACACACACACACACACACATACACACACATACACACACATACATACATACATACACACACAAACATACACACACACATCATTATTCTCACATGTCTCAAAATTGAATTTTACACATTCTGTATCTAAATTTATAGTAGAACATTTTTTTCCACAGGTAGCACATTGTGTTTATGTCACAAATGCCCCATGGCAGCTCACCACACAATTGCACCACACACAACAAAAAAAAAATTTAATTTAATTCTTTTGTGACATTTATGATGCATTTATCATACTTATGTCATGTCAGGGAAATTATAATTGCATGCATAAATACTTTGCCTTTTAGCACAAACAACTGAATGATAAATTTACACAGATTACCTTTTAATTCACTTGTTCCAATTTTAGACATTCAGCAAATCAGACAAAACAACAAACCTCTTTGCTAAAATGCAAATGTTGAATATCAGTGGTTATGATTAAAAGCTGAAATGTCATTATATGGTAATAAGAATATAACACGAGACACGATACAGCAACAAATAATAATAGAAAAGTATTATCCTTGTCTGATACCTTTTTTAACACGTTAATTTGTACTGTGTTGACACAGTATTAAAATGCACGTCACCTTTGTTTTTTTAAACATGTATTTTACTGCCAGTGTATGGAACTCCAAACAGGTCAAAAACACCAGAACTTTAATGTTAATGTATTTTATGGAGACCCCGGGGAAGACCCAGGACACGCTGGAGAGACTATGTCTCTCGGCTGGCCTGGGAACGCCTCGGGATCCCCCCAGAGGAGCTGGACGAAGTGGCCGGGGAGAGGGAAGTCTGGGTCTCCCTGCTGAGGCTGCTGCCCCCGCGACCCGACTCCGGATTAAGCGGGAGATGATGGATGGATGGATGGATGGATGTATTTTCTCTCAGTTTATGTCCCAGCGGCCTTTCATACTCACAACCTGCACTGATGCGGACAGTATAGTCAGGATTTTTGAGAACTATGCTTTTTTCAATCAGTATTCATATAACCCTGTCTCTCTCCAGTATCTTGTGACTTTTCCAAAACTTTCTGATATTTTTTTATTTTTACGTAGCTTTTCCAAGTCTGGAAAATGTGATTTCTTAATTCCATGGTTTTTCCAGGACTTTCATGACAGTATGAATTATTGTTGTTGCAATATATAGCAGCTCTAAGGAATCCAGTCATGTTAGGTAGGCTCAGATTATTCCTGTAGTACTTATTCTGTATCCATCATTCATGCATATTTGGCTCCCATCTTGTCGTTCTTTTGGTTGTTGTCATTAATGCCTGTTAATTGAAATGCACCAAGGCCTGTTAACCTGCAGTGGTTTGTACCAGCTAAGCGTAACTTCAGCCTTAACCTACATCCATCCATCCATCCATTTTCCAAACCACTTATCCTACTGGGTCGCGGGGGGTCCGGAGCCTATCCCAGAAGCAATGGGCACGAGGCAGGGAACAACCCAGGATGGGGGGCCAGCCCATCGCAGGGCACACTCACACATGCATTCCTACAGGCAATTTAGCAAGTCCAATTAGCCTCAGCATGTCTTTGGACTGTGGGGGGAAACCGGAGTACCCGGAGGAAACCCCACGACGACATTGGGAGAACATGCAAACTCCACACACATGCAACGCAAGCGGAGACTCGAACCCGGGTCTCAGAGGTGTGAGGCAGCAGTGCTAACCACTGCACCACCATGTCGCCCCCCTTAACCTACAATGGACATAAATTGCCCCTATGCCCCTATGTTCGAGTTTCTGCACTACTATAGATAATTGGTTGCACCTTGCAAATAGTTTCAATGTAGCACTAAGTTATGACATAAATTTTGCACTACCTTAACATTAGGTTCATTGTAACATAAAAGTGGTGAAAACAAAAGTTAGTTTAACGTAGTAGTATAATGTTATCATATATAATTTATTCATAATAATTTGCTACCTTTTCTGCTGATTTAAGATAAAACAAGGTCCATGGCTTGATATGTCTATCTTAGTCTAGTCAGCTAATGCTGGTTGGAAAGCTATAGAAATACGTCGTACTGCCATTATTTGTTTCGGGTGAATCCTGTTTGTATTTCTTGAACATCTGATGTAGCAGAACGAATGTCAAGCACCTACAATAAATGTCCGTGTAACTGACAAATTTCATAAACATACAAGTGGTATAACTTGGGTTGCCACCATCATCCCATACAATACGGGGCGTGTTACGTTCCAGTGTGCGATCCTCCCGTATTACAACGGATGGGTGGCTACTCTATGCATAACACACTTTAGTTGATCCGTACAAACAAACCCCCCACCCCCAACACATGTGAACCACAAATTAATGATTTGAAATAGTTTTTTTTGCCACTGTCATTTTTAAAACTTAAAATTATTTCTCACAACAAGAGAGAATTACCCACTTATATGTAGGGCACAGGGCGAATATTAGATTTTATGTGATATTGTAATAAACTGCAAATGAAATGGCGTGATAGTGATAGCCGTGGCATTTTCAGTGGAATCCACTTCCTTCTGTCTCATGACACATGCTGTTCGGGTGACTGACTACTGCTTTTGTTGTTCTGCAATATCTTGTTTTGTGATCTTGAGAGAACAACTTTGGGTTATGTTGAGATCACGAGAAACAAAAGTCGTGCTCTCGGTATAACATAGAAAAAGGAAATGACGTACGTCCTCTGTGGACTTCCATTGGATGCAGAGTCGTAGTGGAAAGATACAGGCAAAGCAGTTGGTGTCTTCGCGTAAACGGGTGTGTTAAAAGTTCCTTGCTTTGAGTTTTCCTTCAGTCCTAATAAATGGAAAGCAAAGTTATGGTTGTCTTTCTTTTTTTGCTGATCTGAAAAATGATCTGGTCTGTGACCCGAATGCCATGATATAAGCCGAAGTGTGTGTTCTGTGATCTGTTCCTCCCTTAAACTGGTGTAATCCACTACAAAAAAACGCAAGAGTGAAGCCACGAAAGTTGAAACATGAAGTGGCGAGGGACGACTGTACTTACTTTTCTTATTATGGCACAGCCTGCAAAATGTCCTTCTCTGAGTTTTATTATGAAATCTGTATACCCTCAGCAAACCATTATGACCTCGTCCAAATGCATCTGAACCTGGCTTTGTATCATGACCCATGGACTCCAATACAATTTCCAATGTATGATTTATGTTTCTCTCAAATGACTCGTCTCTTTGTTGTCTTGGGGAAATCTAATAAAATGTAAAACCAGTATGCTTACTAGTTTTACTTCCCCTTGGAGGAGTTGTACTTTGGGCCCATAATAGTCTTCCTTATCTCAGCTGAAGTGGTCAATATCTAATTGGTTGAAGTGGTTGGATAGGTGACAAAGGGACATTTTTTTTCTATAATTTTTAGCAAGTTTTTAACATATATAAAATATAAAATGCAACTGCCTACTATGGAGTCTAAATCATATTGAAATTGCTGCCTACTTCAAATGTTGTACTCTGTAGTTCTGATTCCTGTAATTCATGTTTTACTTGCTCAATTTACTGTTTTAGTCATTTATATTTGCTACATGTTTTGCCAGTGCTATTAAGCTTCTCTGTTGAACAGTGGTAAGTGGATAAACACCCTTTTGCTTACAAATCCGCAATGAGTTGAATAGTCTTTAGCTAGGTGACTTTCCATCATTTTACATATAAAACCTGATTTTACCCATGGTTCTTTTTTCAGGTCATCAGTTGTCAAGGAAGTGAAGGTGTACCTTTCACCATGAGTGTCCATCCGTTCTCACCAGAAGATGCTCCAACTTCCTGTGACTCAGAAGGTCCAATAAGCGGCTCCTCAACATCAAGATACTGTAAATCTTTTGGCTCTAGCACCACAACATTTGAAACGCATTCAATTGAGATCCAAGAGCATGCAGTCAACACCAGTAATCAAACAAGTGCCTTTTATATTTTGCTGGAATAAAATGCTTGCGTGCAGTTTCAGAATTTTCCTTCATTTGCTGACCACACTCCCATTGTTTTGTATGACATTGGCTTTGATTTTACTGACCTCATTTTAAGGTGAATAATCAGTGAATGTCTGTTATAATAATGTTGTGTGGAGTGCAAGACTTTGATGCTATTCTAAAAAGACCTGCTAATTGCACATTTTTGATCCATCCAAATGATTTCTGAAATCTCTCTCTTGTCAGAAGTCAGTATATTGGGTTCGGCTTGGTGGTGCAGACATGTGGTTGCTTTGGTGACATTGTCCTTTCCCCCGTGACCTGCCTGAATTCCTCTTTGTGATGCCTCTATGATTGTTAGCTCACTTTTCTCCTCGCTGCTGCCTGCTGGAGGGAAGCTTGCCCTGAAAAAATTATTGTATATGTTCTCTGTCTGTCTGTCTGTTCCACTCAAACATTGTTTAAAAAAAATGAGTGAAGTATTCAGATATGCAGTCTCCCTTTAACAGTATTTTCTAGTTTTTTATTTTTGTTTGCATGTTCTCCCCGTGTCATCATGGGGTTTCCTCTGGGTCCTCCAGTTTCTCTCCCCCCCACTGTCCAAAAACATGCTGAGGTGACTTGGAGTGCGAAGGTTTGGTATCCCATCCTGGTTTGCTTCCTGCATTGTGCCCATAGCTTCTGCGACAGGCTCCAGACCCCCCGCAACCCTGCATAGGACAAGTAGCTATGGATGGATGTTTACATTTTTTACAAGTGTTCTGTATTTTTCCAAAAGCTTAAGGACACATTTGATATTAATTTATTGACCAGCTTCTGCAAAGGGCGGATATAGACATATCAGACAAATTAAGTCTTGCTATTTTTTGCAGCCTGACTTGTTTTCAGCTTAATTCAATTCCACACAATTCTTTATGGTCCTTATGTTCACCTGGTAGTCATGCAATATTTAATCTTCGTTTTCATTTAGCTATGCTTTATACTAGTGGTAACAAAATAAGAATGATGTAATTTGTTATTTCTGTGACCTTTGCATTTGCATATTGTTTTTTCAGTCCTTCATTCTGCATTTCCAGAAACAACATTTCTACATGTAATTCTTATTATACTCTACCTTTGATTTTTACAGTATGGGAAGGTTATACTTTGGTATTATAAGTTGCCCTAGCATTACCATAATTGCTAGACCTCGTTATATGTGTGTTTGTGTGAGAGAGACTTTTCTTTGTGTTGCATTTTATTTCTGATGTATTGAATAGTTATTTTTGTACAAGTGATAAATTTGTGGCGTGAAAAACGTGTCTGTCTTGTGTATTCTACACCGTACATTCATATTTATTCTTCTTTAGTTTTTTGAGAAATTAGACTATTTTATTTCATACAATTTGAAAATGATCCAATAATAATAATATTGGCAACTAGAAAGTGAAGATCATGAACTAACTTCATGTTGACTGAAAAAGCCAGCTATGTAAATTTTGAAATAATATCAATGAAATCTAATTGCTTGTTGGAGGGTTCTCCCACCTTATCGAACCTTTAGCCGCAGTCAGCCATTTACTCACTATGCAAATTTGAGGAGCCAGCCATCAGAAGTGTGACAATGGCGGCAGGTGTAATTTTCCCATTAAAGTAAAGTATGTGCATTTTGATTGGCTGTTTGGGGCTCCACCCACTTTTGTTCCTTGTACTGCAATCACCCATTGACTAGCTGTGCATAATTTAGGGACCCTGCCATCAAACGTGAGAATGGCAGCAGTTTACATTTTCCCATTAAAGTCAAGGAGTGAAAGCTGATTGGCTGTTGGTGCCCCCAACCACTGTTAAAGCTTCTATTAGAGAGGTAGGACCTAAACCACTGCAAGGCTGAGCCTGTAATGCCCACCCGCTGTTCCAACCTGGATAAAAGAATCTCATGGTCTATGGTGTCAAAAGCCACTGTTAAATCTAAAAGCACAAGTAATACAGGGTCCCCAGAGTCAGTTGCTAAGAAAATGTCATTAAAAACTCTTAACAGCAGACTCAGTGCTGTGGCGACATTAAACCCAGACGGAAACATTTCCAGAATTGTATGTTCGTCAAGGAAGGGCTTCACCTGCAAGAAGACAATTCTTTCAAGAAGTTTAGCCCATAGCGGTTGCTTGGAGATAGGCCTAAAATGTGTCAAAACAGTTGGGTCCAAGTCTGACTTTTTTAACAAGGGTTGTACCACAGCATGTTTAAAGCTTTTCGGCATCACACTAGAAATTAAACTGATTGATAATAGCAAGAATAAAAGGACCCAAACTGGCAGGACAAGTAGGACATGCTTTGTTCTGATAACCCCTTTAACATGTATGCGCAGCAGTATCTGTCAGTTTTACTGTGTTATGATTCCAGGTGGCTGCCAGCTGTCCATTAAAATGAGCTGCTTTTTTGAAGGCATGGGGGCATGAATCACAGCACAATACATGGAAATGGGCACCAGGGTCACTGACAGACAGGCCATGAGTCAGGTGGGCGGAGCCGCTGCTGTGGTGAGCTGTGTTCTGACGTACAGGATGCAGGTTAGCGGTGGTGTCAATACAAACAGGATGGAGAGGAAGAGCGAATGGAAAGAATGTCACAGCGTGCCTCTGAAAACAGCGGTGCCTTTTATTGAGTGCATAACCCTAATTCTTTTTGTGCATCTGTAAAAAAGAACAAAAAACGTTTTTACAGATGAATTTAGATTTTAAGGAGTTATTTAGAAACTGCAATGATTTCTTACATGAAGTCTGAAAGTACCCTGGTGAAGTGATCCAGTATCATCATTGTCATTCACATCCCTGCCGCTAAGGCTTTTATGGTACTGATAAATGATTGATGCTGAGGCAGGAAAGAGCTTTCCCTTCTTTATCTGTCTACCATGCAACTACCCAGAGTGCACGTGGTCAAAACTGCAATTCATGCCCTGCTGCCTTGCCTTATGCTACATTATTAGCAACTTCTGTGGCATTGACCACCCTTTAAAAATATTTAAAATAAGTGTTTTCCCAACACAGCAGTCTTTATACATTTTGACATAATTATAAAGAGCTTCAGCATCTTCTTTCTCTGATCTCTACAATGTTTTTAAATACATTTTAAGAATTTTTTTAAAGAAATTTAAGACTAAAATTTCCAGTCGTTTATAAATGACTTTATGACAGCTTAAAGCCACAGTTACAAGTATTATTCGAATTCAAAAAGAATATCATTACTAAGTTCTGACGGTATTAGTAATGCATACTCACTTCCATAATAAATTCATATATATAAAATGTATTCAATCATGAATATGCATTAATATGTTTTTAAAATTCATAGATATCATAAAGTGATTCACAGGTACATTTAAACAAAACCATATCACCATCACTGGGACCACTTAGCATAACATTTTTGCATTTGATTGTAATAATGGCTGTTACAAAACACTGAAGGTTCATGAATATTACTGTAAATTTAATTGGTTTGCAGGCTGAAATTTGAGCTTGATAATAAAATCAGAAATGTTAACATTTAGTTGCATAGCTCAAATCATTTTATTAGAACTCACTGTGAAACTTGACTAATTGTTTATTTTAAAGGTAAAGGTCATTTCATTGCTATTCCTGTATTTGACCAGATAGCTTTTTAACATTTGTGGTCATATTCATTTGGCTACAAAGTTCCTTTTTTAATAAGCATATTTCCATATTATTTTTTATATAATATAAAAATATTATATAAAAATATAATATTGCACTGGGGCGGCATGGTGGTGCAGTGGTTAGCACTGTTGCCTCACACCTCTGGGACCCGGGTTCGAGTCTCCGCCTGGGTCACTTGTGTGCGGAGTTTGCATGTTCTCCCCGTGTCGTCGTGGGGTTTCCTCCGGGTACTCCGGTTTCCCCCCACAGTCCAAAAACATGCTGAGGCTAATTGGAGTTGCTGAATTGCCCGTAGGTGTGCATGTGTGAGTGAATGGTGTGTGAGTGTGCCCTGCGATGGGCTGGCCCCCCATCCTGGGTTGTTCCCTGCCTCGTGCCCATTGATTCTGGGATAGGCTCCGGACCCCCCGCGACCCAATAGGATAAGCGGTTTGGAAAATGGATGGATGGATGGAATATTGCACTTTTTATAATTGATATTCTTTATCCGTCAGGCTGTCCCTGCATTACTTAAGACATAGCATTCATGAATATTAGTAAAACCAGTGCCATAGTTCTCCCAGGGAAAGGACACTATGGTCCTGGATGTACTTGCTGTAACAGAGGTATTGGCCAGTTCCTTTTCAAAGACCCTGTGAATCCTTTCCTCTAATTACCTCTCCTTATAAATTATAACAGTGAACAAATAATCCGTATGAATTTAAAGCACAGGCTGCAGTTTTGATTTATGTAGATCAGTGTTTCCCATCAGGTAAATAATTACCACATAAAGAATTACTACATAGGTACACACAAATAACAATTAACTACAACTAGAACTTAATGGCTTTGGAAACATTCCCAAACAGCAAATCAATGTACAGTATTTTAACCAGAGTAACAATGAAATACCTCTTTACAAAAGATGTGTAATCTATCTTTGTTTGTTAGACATCGTCATTTGGCAGACATTCCGGTTCTCGCTGTGAAACTTGCATGGCAGAAACCTTTTTCCATCATCCACTGCTGTGAGATACTACAGCATATGAATTACAGTGAGTTGAAAAATTATTCAACCCCCTCTGGAAAGCCACCGTATTTCCATTTTACATAATTACAACCTATAAAAATCATAAATGCAGAGAATCACAATGAACTTTTATTTCTCTGTGTACATGTATTGAAACTTAGAGCAATAAGTTCAATTTTAGTCTCATCAGACCAAAGTACATGACTCCAGAATGCAGGACTCTTGTCAAGATGTCTGTTAGCAAATTCTAAACGAGCTTTCAGATGACATTTTTTTAGCAGGGGCTTTTTTTCTGGCAACTCTGCCATACAGTCCTTCTCTGTGCAAAACCTTCGATGCTGTGGTCTTGTGCACCATCCACTCCAGCTGCAGATACTGAGCTTTGCAGGTCACTGAGAGTCACCTTAGAATTTGCTCTTACTTCTCTGACTAGTTTCCTTGACATTTTCTTTGTTATTGTAACAGGGCAGCCTGACCTAGGCCAGTTCACTATGCTTCCAGTTGTCTTCCACTTTCCTATGATGGCCTTCACAGTGGACACACTGAGGCTAAGGAGCTTGGCAATCTTCTCGGCACCACTGTCATCTTTAAACCTTTTGATCACAGTGCTTCTCAAGTCATTAGTCAGTTCCCTTGTCTTCATTTTTGTCGGTTTTTGAGGTTTCACCAATTATGGTGATTCCTAAGAATTGGCTTAAATAATCACTTACGGAGCAGTCAACATGAAATACTTTTTCAACCCACTGGATCTCCTAGTGTCATTTGCACAATCTCTGCTTGAAAGAAGTTCCTCCTTTGAATTATGAAAATCAAATTCAGGTAAAGAAATGCTGCTTGGTTGGTCCTGAGGAACCCAATCACATATAGCATCAAACAACCCTGACTGATGTGTCTCATGTTGTATATGCTGGATTGCATGCCCAATAACCCCCCTCCCCCAAAAGAAAACAAGACTGAAATGCTGAAGTAGGGCCACTATTTGGGTAATGTACAGGAAGTGGGATCACACTGCTCTACACAGTTGGCGGGGTCAGAGTACAGTGGGGGTCGGTGAAGCCCATACAGCTGGATGGGCCACATAAGCATCCAGGCACAGATATCAGGGGAAATGGGGAGAAAACAACAGCAGGCTCATAGACAGGATGCACATGGCGAGAAGAGAATGGAGGGAGAAATTCAGGAAATGGACAGAGTGTAAAAGGAAGAAGGATTTTTTTCCAACCTATAGGCTTGTTGTTTCAATATTTTTCTCTTGGTAAAATACAGTATTGTATTTGATTTCACATTTTGAATTGTGAGTCAGTCTGTTGTGCTAAAATATGACCAAAAACAGACAGTTAGAAAAGAATCATTTTAATGACTTCTGGTATTATACATCATTTTTAGGTATTGACAACTGAGAGATAAAATATAGCAAAACCTAGAGATACTACTATGGTAAAGCAAGTATTCATACTGAACATTTAGCTGAGAAGCGTAGCTGTCAGTGGCGTGGTCGAGTGGCCAATAAGCACACTGACAGTTCATTGGCTAACATGAGGAAATGATCAAGCTCAGTACTGCATACTTTTGGTGCTTTTGAGAATATGGCGAGAATATGTGTGAAAGCGCTTCTCAGGGAAGAATAATGTAGTCATCCTAGCATTTACCAGAGGCCAAGTAGCTCTGCATACCCTAAAAGAAGATATTCTGGTTCAACTGAACTGAAGTGGAACTGCTTGGATGGAAAGCAAAGCAGGAATGCCATCCCAGCTATCCGGTAGCATCATGCCATAGGGTTATTTTTCAGCTCAAGGGGTTGGGAAGGTTGTGGCCACCTAAATGAAATGGATGGAACTGGATACAGGCAAATCCTCAAGTCTGATTCTTTCAAAGAGAGATCTGCATTTAGGGTAGAATTCCAAGCCCCAAAAAAACTAGCATTGTATGTCTGTGTGATCTGTCCCACATCTAATGGGGGGGGGGGGGGGGGGGGGGGGGGGCACAGCACACCTGAACAGGATGTGCACGTAAGCCTCATTTTAAAAATGAAAAATTATGATATGAACTGAAAATTGCTGTCCAGTAAGCCTCAGTGACTTGTAAAACTGCATATAGGAATAAAAATGTAAGACACTTTTCCTAATGGTAAGATATGTAAGTCACTTCAACTTAAGCAAGTAAGTGAAATTTATTTGAATAGCACTTTTCACAGACAGAAGTCACCAAATGCTTCACCCGGCCATTAAGAGAGAAATTTTAAAAGTACACAACTCAGACACAATACATAATATAAATATAAAATACATATTAGCAAATCCCAATAAAATACAGAACTTATGCAAAGAGATTACCCAAATGCCTGTCTAAACATGTATGTCTTCAGTTGCCATTTAAAAGAATCCACAGAATCAGCAAACCTTAATGGTGCAGGGGGAGCATTCCACGGTTTAGTGCTACTACTTGAAAACCTTGGTCACTGCGAGTTTTTAGACTTTAGAGAAGCGAGTAAGGATGAAGAAGAACAGCCACGTAACCTGTATGCAGGGGCCTGATCATGCAGTGATCAGTAAGTAAGAATGAGAATTTTAATCAAAAGCCTATATGCAGCAGGGAGCAAGTGAAGATCAGGGTGTAAATCAGGTAATGCAAGACATTTGACATAGCAAGTAGTCAGGAAGCAGCATTCTAAACTGACTGAAGATGATAAATGGCAGACTTACTAAGCAAGGAGAATAGTTCATTACAATAGTCCAGACAAGATGAAATAAAGGCATGTATAAGTAACTCTAGTTTTGCATTACAAACTACAGATTTAATAATCAATTTACTGATATTTCTTAAATGCATAAACCAAGATCTGGTCAGCTGCTTAACACAGGTGTCAAACGACAAGGACTAATCAAACATAACCCATGTTATGCAGGTTAGAGTGCACAGCAGAGTAAGGCTTACTTTGATCATGGGAGCAACATTTTTTGGAGCAACTATTAATTAAAACGTTCATCTTATCAGCATTTAGCTGAAAGGAATTTTCTGCCGTGCAGTCCCTGACAGTGTTAAGACAATCCAAAAGCCTTGATAGCCTATGAGCCTCTCTAAGTTTGAATGACAAGTAAAGCTGAATATCATCAGCAAATAAATGACATGCAATATTGTGATCTGCCGTAATGGCGGCAAATATAAATTTGACACGGAGTCACCGATAGAGACAAAAAAGCTTCTTTCAGTTAAACAGGATGTACACCAATCTAATTCTGTGCCTTGATATACCGACCCAGTCACGTAATCTCATAATCAGGATATGACTGTCCACAGTGGCAAACGAAGAGATATGGTTAAGTAGTATTAAAACAGAACAATAACTGCATCAGAGGACATTAAAATGTAATTTTCAATTCAATTGAAATTAAAGGCTGGCATGGTAGAAAAGAAACACTAGATGACTATAAATAAACCTACAAGTAATAGGTTTAATAAAGCCAGAGTTAAAGAGAAAGTAAATGTTTTCCAGCAAATAATTCTGTAATTCGATCAATAAGTGACACAAGTAAAGCTACAGACAGTCTGATTTTGAATTTAAAATGAAATAAAAATGTTCATAGTCATTTAAGGTTATTGGCATATTATTAACATGTACTGCGTAATTGTTTACGGTACAACAGGTACTCGATTTTCTTCGGAAAACGGGTAGGTAACCTCCAATATTAATAACAGTCAGTAAATTAAGTAAAACATATAGGCTTCTCTACTGTAAATCGTTTTCCTGTAATTAGCGCAGCAAGTGGGTCACTGCCTCGTTGAATGCGTGTTACGGGCCAGAGGAGGAGTGATCATCAGTCAGCTCCCGGTGGTTTGCATTAAGCCCCGTGCCCCACGCCCTTATAACCGCGGCGTGGGGAGATTCTGCGTGAGACCGTGCTTCGCTTCATTCAACAGTCTGAGGTGTGCGGTTTTCAAAGCAGACTGACAAGGTTGAATGGAAAGGCGTGAAAAGAAAACGAAGCGAAACCCCCTAACTTAATCGGATTAATTTTAGAAATGTAAGTATTGTGCCCTGTATTGAATTGGGAGTCCTAGTATGATCTCAGTCATGATGTTTTGATATACATTTTTCCTTCTTAAGGAAGAACAGTCGGGGGTATTTTGGATTTTCAGGATCTTCTGGTGAAGGTCACATATTCCTAATGGATAAATTGGTGGTTAATCGGTCTCTTCTGATCAGTGCTATTAACGAGACGATGACATTTTAACGTTAAAATATACTGGTACTTGATTAGTACTCCAGCCCAAATATATATGGGTAAATAAACGCGTGCAGAATTAGCCGGTGTCCTGCGTTGTCACACTACAAGGCTTATTAAAAGTAGCACAATTGTGAATAGCGCAATCGCCTGACTTAACTGACGCTTGCTAGTAAAATGCATCTTGACGCGTTTCCAGTGAATTTTTTTTTTACCTTTTATAAAACTTTCTGGTGAGTTTGGCGTGGAATTAAAACAAAGTTGAAAATCGTCCACTATCATTAAAATTCAATTCATTCTCGGGGTACTCTTTCAAGGTCGTTTTTGCGATTTCTTGATATGTACGAAGTGCAGTCATCGATCTGTGATAAAACGTCAGGCTGTATGTACTCTGCTTATCGCATCTTAATTATGACTGTGGATAACTGACCTGGCATTTTTGGCTCAAGTATCGTTTTTCCCGTAATTACTACTACCTCTAAAAACGAACCTGTTTGATCACGCCGGGACAGTAATCTTTCAAATTCGGTATGTACCCTGCAGTGAACGAGCACACGCTGGTATTGACGTAACCCTATTATAGAAAAGGCATTTCACTGTACGACTAAATAGGCACATGAATTTGATACCAATGCAAGTGTTGTTAAAGTTTCAGAGTTTGAACGTCTTTGTGTCTGGCTATGGCGTTCCCTTAACTGGAACTTGGAAATCCGGAAGAATGAGTCAACGCACGTAAGGTGTTAATTTTACGTGCGTGTAGTGATAGAGATGGGGAATTACTTAAATGCATAAAACTCGTTGATTTTTACACAGGAAAAATCTCTACTTCAGGCTTTGAGAACACCTAGTATAACATTGCTTAATTTTATGGTAATCTTTGTAATCGCAGAACTGTTTATGCCAAATATTTTTAAGACTGTTACGGCAATAAGAGGATGAAGCACAATCCTATTTGCCTTTTTAAAACATTCTCACTTTTGTCAAATTTACATGTACACATTCTGTAGTACCGAATTGCTTTGTAATGATCTTATCGGCTGTGCCCTTAAACCTACACTTTTGACACAACTTTAACTTCACCATGGATGGCAAGGACTATTAGTCAACATACTGTGGTTTAGAAACCATAACTGCTGGGTTGTGGGAGGAAATGCATGCTTACATGAGGAAAACAGTCAAGGATGGAACTAATTCCACAACCCACATTTACCACTATACGACTTTTTTTTTCTTTTCTTGTATAACATTGTCTTGGTACAGTGTGTGTGTGTGTGTGTGGATATAAAGGAATACATCAGCAACTTTGCTTTCTCATTTGTCTACAGGAAGATGAGAGACAAGTGGAGACTATGCAGGGGAGTGGGCCTCATATTCTTGGTGGCTGCAGTGACCCTAACGATATTCCAGAGGAGCCGCGGTAATGCATCCTTTCATGAGAGCCAGCATACTCAGCAGCAGTTTGGGCCTGATAGAAGCCCTCAGAGAAGGTCCCTCCGTTTTGTACCTGAGAAGTTGTGGAATTGGGGTGGAGTAAATTCAGTGGCTGCTACTGAGGAGCCTGGTGTACCTGGGGGAGATGTAAGAAGAACCTGGGACATCACCATTAACAACTGCAGCGCTAATTATAATCTTTCAAAGTTTGGGTGGTTTATGGACTTGGAAGATAACTTTAAGCAGTTCCTGCTCTACAGACACTGCAGGCATTTTCCCATGATTATCAACCAGCCAGAAAAATGTAAAGAAGACATCTACCTGCTAATTGTGGTTAAATCCATTATAACGCAGTATGATCGCAGGGAGGTCATCCGGAAAACTTGGGGCAGAGAGCAGGAAATTGACGGCAAGAAAATTAAAATGGTCTTCCTTCTGGGGACTTCATCCAATGAGGCAGAAAAAGCCAATCATCAGAAACTGCTGGAATATGAGAATTATATCTATGGGGACATTCTCCAGTGGGATTTCATGGATAGCTTTTTCAACCTCACCCTGAAAGAAACCCACTTTCTTAAGTGGTTTTCCATGTACTGCACTAAGGTGCATTACATTTTCAAGGGAGATGATGACGTGTTTGTTGGTGTGAGGAATGTCTTGGAGTTTCTGGGAAGCATGAACATCAAAAACCTCTTTGCAGGCGATGTTATTTTGAAGGCCAAGCCCATTAGAAAGAAGGAGAACAAATATTACATCCCAGCGGTGTTGTATAACAAGACTCTCTACCCGCCATATGCTGGAGGGGGTGGGTTCTTGATGGATGGCCCACTGGCCCAGAAACTCTATGGTGCCTGTGAAACTTTGGACCTGTTCCCCATTGACGATGTCTTTCTGGGCATGTGTCTGCAAGTGCTGCAGGTCACACCTGTAAAGCATAATGCCTTCAAAACCTTTGGGCTTGTGAAGGACAAGAAAAGCAAACTTAATAGTGAACCCTGCTTCTTCAAAGACATGATGGTGGTACACAAGTTACTTCCCCAGGACCTCCTCAAGATGTGGGAAATGGTTAATTCTCACCGTATCTGCTCACAGAATGTAAATCTCTCATAGTGTGAGACCGTAAGACTGAAGTACACATTGGGGTGAGGGAACAGAAAGACTTGCTATTGGAGAAGATTTTTTTTGGGAGAAATGGGAATATGGATCATATTAGGTTAAATGAGAGCCTCTGGCTATTTTCTCCAGAGCTGTAATGTTTCCATATCTTATGTCTTACTTTCTGGAGTCAGTAAATCTGGTAGTTGAACTAATTCACTTAACGTCTTCTCCCTTTTTTTTTGTCTGTCAGTCTTTTGTGCCCCTTTGTTTGCTGCATATAGTAATTGTTTTATTTTGAATGTAGATGTTGGTGTATACACTTGGATTTCTATTGAAGCTAACTGCTGTTGAGCTGGATGCTGTGAGGAAATGTACAGGCTTTACATTTATACAGTTAATCGTACATTAAGGGTCACAGCATCATCCAGGAGACTGAGATAACAGCTAATAACCCCTCAGTAATATACAACTTGCCAGCTTATTTCTTGTAATACACATAATATCAGCGTTCCGTAAAATTATTTATTTTTCAAAACCTGTTTAAAACTGCTGTGAAACTGAATGGTTTACATCTGGATCATGAGATCAGGTAACTAAGCAGCAAGTTTTTTTTCTTAAGTGCCTCTACCTCAGTTTAAATTAAACTTTATTGCAGTTTTTTGTGCATTATGTAGGCCCAATGATTTATGCTGCTGAAAATCAATTTTGAATCACACCTGATTTAGGCAAATCACTCTTCATATAGATAACACAACTCATCTTAGTTTCCTTCTGAGCTCTGAGTTCTCCACACTGTGGTATATACAAGCTCCCAAGTTATCTGGGGAGAGCTGTGTATTTATTTGGGATGTTAGACTTAAATTTTTTTTAGGCTAAACTTGTGCACAAGGGGGGAAAAAAGGTTTGCACTAAATATAAAATGAACTGTGAATTGAAGAAAAATTGCTGTTGGTACATATCTTCTTAATTTGACACAATTAGAGAGACTTTAATATATTCATGCAAATAAAATGTGAAAATTAATACAAATTGTGCAGGGTGGTTGTGAATGCTGCTACATAATGTATATGGGGGAAAATGTAATTTTGTAAATAAAAATGAAATTCATCCATCCATTCTCTAAACCGCTTATCCTACTGGGTCACGGGGGGTCCGGAGCCTATCCCGGAAGCAATGGGCACGAGGCAGGGAACAACCCAGGATGGGGGGCCAGCCCATCGCAGGGCAAAATGAAATTCAGTTTTGTGTATTGAGGCTGAATTTTATTTCTTGAGATATTACAATATGTGTGTGGAACGGAACGTGTCAATCATGACCCCCCCACCACAGTAAGCAAAATTTTTTAAGGCCCACTCAAGTCAGATTATTTTCTTCGTAAAGGTAGCTCTAACTTTTTTTTTTTTTTTTTTTTTTTTTTTAAAGTTCATTTAAGGCATGTTTGGTGGCCATTAGGTTACTGAGTAATGAATGATCATCCGGACTCCGTTCTGAATTGTCTCAGTTCTGAAGTTTTATTGGGCAAATAAGTTTTTCTTTTTTTTGTATTACAAAGGAAATTTGAATTTCTTGTGGCATTTGCTTTAATTAGTCCACTTCATGTCTATTTAATATATTTGTATTGCCGTAACTGTTTAAATCCCTAGTGATTTTTAATCAACAGAAACCGTACATTAGTAATTCTGAAAACAAACTTATTTGGAAATGGGTTTACAGTTTTGTTTTTCAATGGATAAGATATATTCTGAAATACCAAAATCACTTTCTCAAAACTCTTCATACAGTTGCCGTAACATCAGTTAATGTGAGGTAAATTATTAATCATTTCTCTTTGCATCCAGTGAATAAATTCTTCAGAATTCATGGATTCTTTTCTCACTCAAAATCCACCACCATGAAAACTTCACGTTTTTAGAGGCCATGGTTTGCAGGAGTTTTCTCTTGAATGATCCGTATTATATTTTATGTAATGCTGTCTGTTGTCAGTGTTTTGCAGACCATTCTTTTCTGATATAGTGTTCTTCCAGAAAAAAATGAAGTGCTGATGTTCTTGTGGTGTGAGTTTATTTTGAGACACAGATTGACTGTTTTGGTGTCTGCAGTGCATTTTGGAGGAGAAATGAACTGTTTGACCAAGTTGGGCTTAGTATTGTAGATTGTGTGAAAAGTTGAGAGTATTGCCTGATGCTTCTTAGCAATTTAAAAACACTGTAAACATTCACCCTTTCATATTTTTATATTTTATTATTCTATATATAATGTATTATTTTTAAAACAGTAAACCAGGGTGAAACTCTTATGTTTGGATGTTTGGGAATGACATATAATGAACAGAATATACAGCACAGATATGATAGATTTGACTGGATGCACAATTTAAAGAAGATATGGGATCAGGCTAAAGGTCTTTTGTTTCTTATATGGCAGGGAACCAAATAGAACTCGTTTTAGAACATTCTCAAGACAGCCGCTCATTCCGGGTCGTATTTATCTTAACAACACAGTGTTTGATTGGCTTAAACATTCTAAAAATAAAAGCACAATGGACGTGCTAAGTTCACAAATGCACTCCTGAGGAGATGCTGCCAAAAGCCACAGCCCTGCACACACGACAACATGAAGAAGAGGCCTGTTTGAAGTGGCCCATATAGGAGCTCAGAACAAAGGGGCGGCGGAGCAGCTGTTTGCCGTCGTTAACTGGCTGGCTGTTTGCCTTGGGCCTGCTCAACGGTGGGGGACCATACACTGTGACCTCACACACAGCACACCTCCTTAGACATACTCTTACTCCTCTTTGGAGCCCCCCACCCCACCCTTGCTGGAACTGCCCCTCTCCCAGACCACTGTTACTTAGAACTCTCTCTATCCCCCTCTGCCTTGGTGTAGTGGTTACTTACTGGCAGGGGCAATGTAGGAGTATGGAGACTCTGGCTGCTTCAGGGGGCCACACACTTTATAGGGGCCCCAAAATGTACCGTTTCCCACCTCCCTGCTGGGCAACATGTATTGGTGACACTTTTTCAGGAGAGACAGAATTTTTGGCATAAATTATTAAGGGGTCGATCTAAACAGCACTCCTAAGGATTAGAATCGAAATATAGAGATACAAGAAATATCTCACAAGTAAGATTGGTAATGTATAAAAAGCACAGTAATGGAAAGTAGGCTTAGGGCATAGTAACAGGTACCTGCTGAGCACAATGTGTCCAGCTGTGTCTTGAGGAGGGTGCAGAGGACCAGCAAGCAAGAACGGAAAATAGGAAATATAAACTGAGTAACAAAATAAGACAAAGTTTCCTTTATTACCTAGAAAGAGTATAAAACAGTACATGTCTGACATCCTATTAACTGGTTATGTGGTGATGGCACAGTCAAATTCTAGGCTGTACTTTAACTTTAAAGGCACCAGTTGTAGTACCTGTTTCACCCCATGAAACAGAGCAGTGTTTAATGTCCCATGTAGAAAGAATGCCTTGAATTTTCTTGACTGTTGTCACTGCTAGAGGAGTTTGCTTTGATTAATCAATGATATGATGTTTTTCCTCTAATAAAGGTACTCAAATGGTGAACATACTGTGTTTATTTGTTTGGGAATAATATTGAGTGTATTCTTAGTAAATACTGAGTGAGTAACATGCAAATGTAGAAAATCTCAGTGTGTGACGAAACACCTCCATGCTTCAGGGTTTACAGCAAGTATGTCACTGCAGAGATTCAGTGTGTTGCCAACCAGTCTTGTTCAGTCTTGATTGCCATCCTCCAGAAATGTATACTAAACATCAAAATATCTTCATATTTCTAAATCTCAACTCTCTTGTTTATGAATTAGGAACTTAGACAATAGGAAGAGGGCTAAGGGTCATGTATGGCAAAAGATTCATTTGCCCTAATTAGATTGTGCTGATAAGATGACAAACAACCCTTTTCTGTACCTCAGTTTTAAGCAATTAAAAAGTCATCTAGAATGACTTCCAGAAGAAACAAACCCTTGAACAGAGCGACAACCTTTCTATGCCCTAGGAACCTGACAGAGGCATGAAAAAAGCAGAACCTCTGTCAGAGTCTGACACAGCAATGGGACCTGATCCCTAAATGAGCACATTCAGAATGCTTTAGTAGCCAGCCTGCCCTGTCAGCACTCTTAGCCCTAGCCAACGTCTCCTCGAAAACTGCTCCAGCTAAGCTGCTCCACCAAACAAAGACAGAGGTTCAAAGGCTTCTGTCCAGCTGACAGAGCAGCTATGAAACTGCCCTGCCTACTTTGACAGGGCATTTGGAGCAAGAGTCAGCCCACAGAAATAGGTCCTTCATGTTAGCTGTGACTACAGAACAACAAGCCTGTTTATGCAAAGTTGCGTGGTGACACAGTGGACAGCATTGTTGTATAACAGCTCCAGGACAGGGTGTTGAAATGCCACTTCCTGTTTATGCACTGTGTCAGACAGGTTCTCTCATGCAGTTCAAAGACATACAGTTAGGCAGATTGGTGTCTCTAATTCTTTACAGAGTATAATTCCAGAGTGTACCTAGCAAAGTACCCTGTGTTGCCTGGGATATGTTCCAGGTGAACTTGACCAGAATAAGTGGTTATAAGATGAATCAATGGAAGACACTGTACCTTCTTCAAGGAGCAGAATATTAATCATAGTACAAAAATCAAAATAGTAATTATTGACTAAACACTGAAATGTTTCAATGACTCATCTACTTATTGTTGTACTGGGATGAGGTGTAGACCTTAGGGCTCAGAGATCGGAAATTGAAAATTAAAAGAACTACATGACACTTGCCATTTTTGCTGGTGATCCAGCCCATAATGAAGTGTAGAACTACACCAGACTAGGCAAAAGGTGAGAAATTGGATAGCACTGTGAAACAAATGTTTGTTGTATGCAGAGATTAGTATTAATTTGAGAAAATTACAACTTTAATGCTGTTGCCATCCACAAAGGTAATAGCCGACTTAAGCCGGCAAAAAACAGTAATTATTGCAGTTTTTCTATTGCTTTGCGGAAGCCCGCTAATGATCTCAAAGCAGCAGGGACCACAGTCAACAAGAAAACCATCAGTAACACGTCATGCCATTACGGTTTGAAAGCCTGCAGTGCTCGCTAAGTACCCCTGCTCAAGAAGGCCCATGTTCAGGCCCATCTGAAGTATGCCAGTGGACACCTGAATAATTCCAATGAGGTTTGAAAGAATGAGATGTAGTCAGATGAGACCAAAATCAAGCTGTTTGGCATCAACTCTACTCGCTGTTTGGAGGAAAAAGAATGCTGACTATAACCCCAGGAACAGCATCCCTACTGTCAAACACGGAGGTGGAAGCATTATGCTTTGGGGATGTTTTTCTGCCAAGGGTACAGGGCGGCTGCACCACATCGAAGGAAAGATGGACTGGGCAATGTACTGTAGAATGTTGATTGAGGACCTCCTTCTTTCAGCCACCCCTTCAGCGGGTTTGTCTTCAAGCAGGACAACCACCCTAGGCATACGGCTAAGGCAACAAAGGAGTGATTTAAGAAGAAGCACATTATGGTCATGGGGGGCCCTAGCTAGTCTCCGGACCTTAATCCCATGGAATATCTATGGAGGGAATTCAAGCTTCATCTATCCAAGTGACAGCCTAAAAACCTTAATAATTTGAAGAAGGTCTGCAAAGAGGAGTGTATGAAAATCCCTGATGATCTGCACACAATCCTGGTGACCAACTACAAGAAACGTCAGACAGCTGTGCTTGCAAACAATGGTTATTCCACCAAGTACTAAAGCATGTGTTCTAAGGGATCAAATACTTATTTCCTGAGATAAATGACAAATTGGTTTGTAACTGTTACACAATATTTTCTTACTTGTTTTGTTGATAATCTATCTTTTGCTGTTAAAATAAACCTAGCAGTGAACTCATGGGTTAACTTAAGAATTCAGCAGGGGGTCAAATAATTATTTCCCTCACTGTAGAACTGCAGAACACAAAAACAGCAAAATTGAAATACAAGAACAACAAAATGGCAATAAAATCATGTATTGTGGGAACCAAAAATACAACAATGTTGCATCACTACAGATTACGGAGTATATTTTTGTGGTAAACAGTTGTTTGGTGAACAGTTTTGTATGTGGTGACTAAGACATTGATTGCATACATATATAGTTTTGCGTGTAAAATTATTACGATGGGAAGACCATTTGCATACACATACTAAAACATTTAGAAATGTGTGTGAAACAATGAAAAATTATGTTCTGTTTTGCAGAAGTGACATTATGGTGTGGGGATTACTCTAGCTGTTTTGCAAATGTTGCCATTTGAGAAATGTGCTAAACCAATCGAGAAAAACTATAATTATGGAGAATAGTTAAACGATAAATTTGGAAAGCCAAATAGAAGTTATTGACCAGTCCTCTAGTGGAGAAATTACTTTTGAATGAGGTGTTAAAAGACACAGTACTGCATGAGCATCATCTGAAAACATGCAGTTTGAAGAATTGGTATTTCTAAATTGCACAGTGTATGATATTTGGGGAAGCATGGCCAATGATGATGATTAAATGATGATGATGCTGACCCTGGTGTGAGACTGGGTGTGAGAATCTAAGTGTGTATACGATGTGGCATGAAAGACAGATGGATGTTTTCCAGGATCATACTGCCATCTGCTGGACAAGTAGAGATAGGACAAATTTATCTTTCTTTTTTGTTATTTAGCCATAAACATGTGGGAAATCAGATGAAATCCACTGGTTCAAACCCCTTGGTTTGAACTAGGTTAAACTATTTAACCTTTTTAAATATAATTAAAACTAATGGGACAAAATTTTGCCTGGTTAAAATGTATCATCTCACATCTTTTGCCCACAGCTGTATTCTATGGAAAGGGCAAGAGGAGACCCTCTTTCACTGACAATCACAATGACATGGGTATGAATGGAATATCGAAAGATAAAATATATGGACACACTCATTTTAGGTTTGTAGGAGTGCCAAGTGTACCAAAATATCAGTTTATTAAAGAAGAGAGTTGCAACATGGCAACATTTAAAAATTCTCTTGATATGTATCACTAAAGTTTTTAAATATAATTAAAACATGGGAAAAATTTTTGCCTGGTTGGAATGTAATGCATACAATAGAAGGTTAAAACCTATGTCCCATCTCGCCCCCTCCGGTCAGCAAACCGGCACCATTTGAAGATTCCTCCACCAACTTCTAGTTTCTTACTTTGATGGAAGATATTGTTTGTTCCAATACTACTTACACTTGTACCTGGTCATTCATTGGAAGCTCAGCTTAGCTGGGGGGGGGGTCAGACGGGAGGGTGTGCTCCAGAATTTTTAGGCGCAGCCAGGGCGTTGAGGGTGTCCGGTTTGGTGACCTCAGGATTGGGTCTCTGCTTTTTGCAGATGATGCGTTCCGGCCGAGTGTGAAGCGGCTGGGATGAAAATCAGCACCTCCAAGTCCGAGACTATGGTCCTCAGCCAGAAAAGGACAGAATGTTCTCTCTGGGTCGAGGAGGGGGTCCTCCCCCAAGTGGAGCAGTTCAAGTATCTCGGGGTCTTGTTCATGAGTGAGGGAACAATGGAACGGGAGGTCGACAGGCGGATCGGTGCGGCGTTAGCAGTGATGCAGGCGCTGCATCGGTCTGTCATGGTGAAGAAAGAGCTGAGCCAAAAGGCGAAGCTCTTGATTTACCAGTCGATCTACGTTCCTACCCTCACCTATGGTCACGAGCTGTGGGTAGTTACCGAAAGTACGAGATCACAAGTGCAAGCGGCCGAAATGGATTTCCTCTGCAGGGTGTCTGGGCTCTCCCTTAGAGATGGGGTGAGGAGCTCAGTCATTCAGGAGGGACTCTGTGTAGAGCTGCTACTCCTCCGTATTGAGAGGAGCCAGATGAGGTGGCTTGGGCATTTAATTAGGATGCCTCCTGGAGGCCTCCCTGGTGAGGTGTTCCGGGCATGTCCCACTGGGAGGAGGCCCTGGGGTAGGCCCAGGACACGCTGGAGGGATTGTCTCTCGGCTGGCCTGGGAACGCCTCGGGATCCCCTCAGAGGAGCTGGATGAAGTGGCCGGGGAGAGGGAAATCTGGGCCTTCCTGCTGAGACTGCTGCCCCCCGCGACCCGACCTCGGATGAAGCAGGAGATGATGGATGGATGGATTAGGCATAGCCATCAGTATTGTGTCCGTCTGCTAGGTAGAATGTCGATCTTGTTGAGAGATTTACCTTCCTCTGCAGCAACATTCATGTCCCTGGTGACTCTTCCTATGAAGTCAGTAGACAGATTGGGAGACCATGGGGGGTCATGAGGTCGCTGGAAAGGGATGTGTGGCTCCCGATATCTTTGCAAGAGGACGAAGGTCCAAGTTTTTAGATTTCTAGTGCTCCCTGTCTTGCTGTATGGCTGTGAGATATGGATGCTATCCAGTGAGCTGAGATGAAGACTGGACTCCTTCAATACTGAGTCTCTTTTAAGAATCCTTGGGTACCGCTGGATTGACTTTGTGTCGAATGAGCGGTTGCTCAGGGAGACCCGAATGACACACATTACCCACATTGTGAGGGGGGTGTCAGTCACGCCACTATGGTCATGTGGCGCGTTTCCCTGATGGTGATCCGGCTCGCAGGATCCTCAATGCTGAGGACCCAAGTGGCTGGACCAGGCTAAGGGGGACGCCCACGTAACACCTGGCTGCAGCAGATGGATGGCCATTTCTGAGGGGTGAGACTGGACCGTGTTTTTGCCTGGGGGAATGCCAGGGAAACATGGGTGTGACAACATGCTATATCAGCGCATGCTCCCCAACCTGACCTAACCTGCTGCCTCAGTTTTTATGATGGCAACTTGCATATACTCCAGAATGTTATGTAGTGATCAGATGAATTTCCATTGTAAAGTCCCTGTAAAGTTCTGTAAATGAACTAGAGATGGTGGAATTAGTACAGGGTTGTTTTTTTTCCTCAGTTTAATACCCCCACCAGGGGGGAAGCACTTCTTGATCTTGTTTTGTCTAACAAACAAGACAGGATTGGAAAATTAGAGGTTTTAGAACCACTGGACAGTAGTGATCATAACATGGTTAAATTTGAGGTTAATTTTAGTGTCTGAAGAGCAAAGTCCAAAACAAAAACATACAATGTGAAGGTGGCTAACTTTAACGGAATGAGAAACTGTAAACTGGATGGAATTAAACAGCAAAACTGTTGAAGAGGCATGGGAATTTTTTAAAGGCACGTTGTTGCAAGTGCAAGAGGACTTCATACCCATTTCCAGCAAAACTAAATCTAGGAAATTGCATCCAAGGTGATTTACTGCAGAAATGAAGAAGTCAGGAGAAAAGGGGCTCTGTTCCACAAATGGAAATTAATTTCTAAATAAAGCAGGAGCATCCAAGTCTACAGGTTGACATTAGACTCGCTAAGAGGAATGTAGAAAGGAAGATTGCATTGGAGGCTAAGGATGACGAGTTATATTTTAACTCCAAAAAAGCTCTAAAAGCTGAAATCACTAATCTGCAGAATAGTAAGGGTCTTAACTGAAAATGAAATTGACATAGTAAATGTTTATTTTACACAGGTGTTCACAATAGAGAACACAGGTAACCTGCCACCAGTTAGTCATAGACGACGTTGTATTTGTACTAATATATGTATAACTGAGGCTGATGTGGTACAAAGCCTAGCTAAGCTCAAAATAAATAAAATCGCAGAGCCCAGGTGGCATCTTACCTTTAGTTTTAAGAGAAATTAGCCAACCTTTAACTGGCGTGGTACCTTGATTGGAAGCATGCTAATATAACGCCCCTATTCAAAAAAGGTGATGGAAGTAATCCGGCAAATACTGACACGCTGCATAAACTTAATGCAATTGGCAGTAATAACTTGAGACTTACGAAATGCTTGTATACTTCGTTATACCACCTGACAAAAAGATCTACAAAAACTGAAGCGGCTCAGTTATTCTCAAAAGGTTTGGCCATGATGGTACAGCTGTTTTTCCTGGCCATTAGAAATATGGCAAGTTTACCTAGAAGTACGTGTATTAATATAAACCTTTCCAAATAGCTGCAACCAAATAATGTCACTGTCTATGAACAGAAAAATGCACTAATGCAATTCCATTGTAGTACAGTCGCTGTATGGCAACATTCATATTTTGTTTACTGTAAAATTGTATTAGTGATTTGACCATTAGGGGCACAGCCTGAGCGAGATGCTGGGATGTGTGATTTAAAAACATCACGTGGCTATTTTAAGGCCTGTCCTCTTAACACTTCGATACCTGAACAACAGGAAATTGAAGCGAAATATGTTGCCATATGGCATGTGTTTAGAGAGCCTCTTGATGGAGATAGGTGAATGTCCTAAAATGCACAGAAAACACTATTTGACAAGACAATTGCTGAAATACAGCCAATTCAACGGCAAATCCAAGACAAGAGGACAAACCGTTTTAACAGCCTCATGGAAACCTCGAAACCCAAACTTTTTGTAGGCAAAAATCTGATATCAACATTTAGAGCATAACGAATTTGCAGTCGCACCACATCTTAAAACTGACTTGCTGGTGAATGCCCTTTGTAGTAAACAGAGAAACTGTTCCATACACAGCTTCCCCCCCCCCAGTGAGATCACTCCTATTCAACAGTGACTCCTTGTGTCCGTAACGTGTACTGCGCTGTTAAGAACAGCTCTGAAAGGGAGACCTCATCCTTCAAACAGGACAAAAGAGAACACAGACTCTAAACACCCAAGATAGCTGGGCCACTTTAATCTTCCACTCATCACAATATGCTTCGCACATTTAACAGTAAAACTTCTGCATTTACAGTGAAACTAAAAACGTACATAAGGAAACACTTTTTACAAAAGGTAAAATGAAATATTACAAATTGTAGCAGGTACAATTTAATCGAAACCAACAGGGCATGTTGGTTTGTGAGTTGTCACATTCCATTTTACTTTGAAAAAAGGGAAAGGGGAGGAAAAAAATGACCTCCTCATGAAGAACATGGATGACAGGGATATGAATACTCATCTGTCTTCAGCTATAGGTTAGGAGAGTAAGGACAGTGGCTAAGATGCCCGTTACATTAATAAATCAATGCTTTCTGGAATGTCCGAGGCTCCAAAAGCACACTGAGAAATTAAGGAAAAGTCCATTGGGAAAAAAAGAAAATAATAATAATAAAAAAAAAAAAATCAGTCATCAAATTTAATCTTCTTCCCTTGGGGCTTTGCACCAAATCCACCACCTCTACCCCCTGTAAAACAGAAGATGCATCAGGTTTAGCAAACTGCCTTTGATGCCTTTTTCAGAAAATCAGTCTGGTGCCAGACTGACATTCTGCGATGAGGTAGAACTGACACCTTACCTCCAAATCCACCTCTACCGCCGCCACGGTTGCCTCCTCTTCCTCCACGGAAACCACCACCTCTCCCGAAACCGCCACGTCCACCTCTGCCTCCTCCACCGCGGCCACCGAATCCACCGCCGAATCCGCCACCGAATCCACCGCCCCTGCCACCCCTGTGCCCGGCGTCACCCTTTGGCCTTGCGTAGTCCAGGGTCACTCTGTTGCCATCGATCTCACAGTCCTCCATGGCTTCCTTTGCTGCCTTACAGTCCTGCTCGTTGTCAAAGTCTACAAAGCCAAACCTGAGGAAGTAACATTGCATTACACACATGATCGATCGATCGATCCACCAAGCAACCCAAATTGGCACTGAATTCCTGTTCGTGTTTCACAAAAGATGTTGCTAGTGCCATCAAAACAAGCAAGCAACTACCTCTCACACTGGTTATCTACTTCTCGTGCGAATCCGTACACCGCCATCAAGGAGACGGAGAGGAGCTCATGAGAAGACCAGCAAGTCAACCCATTGGGAGGGAACCGGCAAGTGAAATCCCACATACCCTTTAGATGACCCAGTCTCCCTGTCTGTGACAATTCTGGCTGCAACGGCACCTTCAAAGGAGTCTCTCAGAGTCTGGTCAGTGGTGTCCTCTGAAAGGCCCTTGACAAACAGGGTCTTTGTGGGCCCTTAGGACAGAAAGTGAACAATCACAACCAACCCAAATGTAACCGGCAGATACAGCAATGTTCACTTCGGTATACGACGTACCTGAATTTCCTCTGCCGCCTTCAGACTTGTGTCCACTGTTCTGGCTGTACTCCAGTCGGATTGTCCTGCCCTCGATCTCAGTGTTATTCATCGCCTCCAGGGCTTCCTTTGCATCTTCGGCACTCTCGAACTCCAAAAACGCAAAACTGAAACAAAATATCTTTGTTGAAGCCTCTCAAAATATTAAATAAAAGGCAGGGCATATTAATACAGGTTTCACTGGTTGCCCAACATCTGCCACAGACGAATGCAAACCTTGGGACTATCATGACTACTGCATAATATAACTTGTAATAGTTCTCACTGTTCAATAATATTTTCAATGACACGAGCAGATGCCAGATAACTGAACCCTAATCCACAAACCAAAAATCGCCAGCAGCCATCATTTCACTCACCCCTTTGGCCTGCCGTTGTTCTGCGGCACTCTGATCGACACTGCCTTCTCAAACGTGCTCTGCAGTGCGTCTTCAGTCACACTGTAAGCCAAGTTGTTCACCACAAGAGTCTTGGCTGGGGCAGCTGTGGAGGAACACAAGTCTGAACACACCTCAAAACTGGCGACAAACGCAATTTCCTACTCAACTGCCGACTGTATGATGGCAGTGTCCAGGCGGGCTCACATCTTACAGACTCAAGTTTATCGCATAAACATTCTGGCGAAAAAAAAATGTAAAACCCTGCAACATGCAAAGACATTAATATTCGTATGCCTTCGTAGGTCTGAAGATGCTCTGTATACCTGGAGCCTTGGCTCCCTTCTGACTCTTCTGTCCTGTGAAATCGACAATGATACACCGGCCCTGGATATCTGCACCCTGGGCCTCTTCCAGCATTTTCTCAGCGATGGCTTCAGTTTTAAATTCGACGTAGGCAATTCTGTCATGGGGAAGAACGTTTAAGGTTGAGTGAATGAACAACCCTTCGAAATGGTTTCAGGCTGGCAACTGAGAAACCTTGCAATAGTTAATTTATTCAAGGAACTTAAATGTTTTAGGCTAAACTCACCCTCTGTTGGAGCCATTATTTCCAGGAGGTATCCTGATTTCTACAGCCTGGTCAAAGACTTCTTTCAAGTCTTCCTGTGTCGCAGAGAATGGGAGGTTCTTCACAAATAATGTGCGCGAATCTCTTTCTGTTGATGGGAGGAGGCAGGAGCCAAATTAGAACCTCAGAAAAGCACCAATGACTCAACCTGAACCGCGCTTCATATTTTGCACAGCAGGGGTGTCTTACCTTTCTTGCCTTCTGCAGAATTCTCTTTGCTTCTGGCTCTGTCCAGTTTTAACTCATGGCCCATGAACTTCTTTCCATTCAGCTGAAGAGCATTCTGCAGATCCTCTTCAGAAGCAAAATCCACGTAGCCAAATTTCCTGGGTTGAAAATAAAATAAATGCAAATACACAATCAGAGCAGCAAGTTCCAGCTTTCCCGTTACAGCCTACAAGCATGACAATGATTACAGAACTGCATCTTTATCCAAGACACCACCACAAATCCTCATCAAAGAGGTTGATCCTAGCAGCTGATCCTCAAAAAGTATACTTTAATGCTATAAGGAGCTACAACGTAGTCAAGGACTCACTTGGACGCTCCAAGTCTGACTTGCTGAACTTCAAGCTTTTTCTTAGAGAAGAAATTGCCCAGTGCTTCCTTGATTTCATCGAAGTCTTTATCCATGTTCAGATTTCCAACAAAGAGACAGAAGCCTGCCAAAACAAGTTGCAGGAGGGCTCAACATAAAACATTGCACACAACATGAAACAGGTAAGGTTAAAAGTGAAAACCTGAAGTTTTTGGCACTAGAGTTCAGATTTTGTGGCCACCTCACCTTCACCCTCCGATTTGGCTTTCTTGGCAGGAGGAGTGTCCTTCTTAGACTCAGCCTTTCTCTTTGCTGGGGTCACCACAGGCTCTAAACATACAAGCCATCTTTAGTGTCCCCTCCAGAAAGACAGACAACGCATGAGAGAAACAGTCATTTTGAAACATCTCACCAGCTTCATCGTCCTCTTCGTCGTCATCATCATCTTCTTCGTCATCATCATCCTCTTCATCTGACTCTTCCTTGGCCTTGACCATTCCAGTTTTCTTGGCCTTGCTGGCAGAAGCAGGAGTGGTATCCATCTCTTCTTCAGATTCTACAAAGCAGAAGTGCGCTTGTTTGCCTCACCGTGGTACATTACAGCCACCAGCACACACGTTGTTTTAAGGCACATCAGATGCATGTAAATCATCAAATTTTCAGGATTAAGTCCCTTTTTGATCATCACGGTGCCGAGTGCAATCTGGTAATGCTGACTAGACCAATTCAAAGAAGAAAGCTGTACCATCTTCGTCGTCGTCATCATCCTCCTCCTCCTCAGACTCTTCCTTGGCAGGAGCTGCTTTTGCTGGGGTGGCTTTTGCAGGGACCTTGGCTGGAGTACCTTTCTTAGGAGGTGGAGCTTCTTCCTCAGATTCTTCAGAAACCAAGACAATACACAACCAAAAGTCACCAATAATTAATGGCCGAGATGGCCAAGAATGCACATAAGAAAATTTGTCCAAGTCATTTCATCAATGCCAATACCATCTTCGTCTTCATCGTCGTCGTCTTCATCAGACTCTTCCTTGGCGGGAACGGGTGCTGCCTTTGCTGGGGTGGCTTTTGCGGGGGGCTTGGCAGGAGTAGCTCTCTTAGGGGGTGGAGCTTCTTCCTCAGATTCTTCAGAAACCAAGACAACACAATCAACCAAACAGTTGTGGAAGACTAGGAAGTAAACCAAAAGAAATCAAAATACAAGTCATTCAAGCTAGATACCATCATCGTCGTCATCATCATCTTCATCATCAGATTCTTCGGCCTTAGGTGGAGCTGCTTTTTTTGGTGGAGCCGCCTTTGCTGGGGTGGCTTTGCCTCTCTTGGGTGGAGGAGGGGGCTCTTCCTCAGATTCATCCTCTGTGATACAACAACTGTTACCCAGATGCACGCAAGAGTTACCAAGTAAAACAAATTGTGGTCAATTATCACAAACCGGAGTCGTCCTCTTCACTTTCTTCTTTTTTGGCCGCTTTTCCATTTTTAGTCCCCTTGGCTGGCGTTTTCTTGGAAACTATTTTTGGTGGTGGAGTCTGAAAAAAAAGAAACATTTCCTTGTCTCCTTACCATAATGTTCATGTCCAGTGGTAAAAAATCCCTAGTTTGTGCTGCTCTGCCAAAGAGCAGAGTGACTTTAAATAAGACCTCTGAAACCGTGATGCATAGAAATTAGCTAAAACTATACAAGAATTAAGTTCCTTCCTTACCTCTTCCTCTTCACTGACATCTTCACTGTCCTCCTCCTCCTCTACTTTCTTAGGAGGGGGTGGTTTCTTCTTGGGGGGTTTCTGCTTCTTCTCCGTCTGTAGAAGGCAAACGAAATATTCTTTTTATACATTTTGTTAATCGATAAAAGGAGCTATCGAATTATCCCCCAAAATCTCGTACATAAATCAGAAATGCGCCGAACCAGCGCCATGTGACTGACCGCGTCAGCGCACGCTGCTCGCTGAAGCAGAGAGACCACGTGTGGCCGTACCTACATACGACGGAAACCCACGTGGTTCACTTACAGTGAGTACCCAGTCAAGGCCTAACTGTTTAGGGCCTCGTCAAAATGCGTTCCCAGCACCAAAAATCTAGACCACTTCACTTACATTATGTACCGAGACCAAAAATGTATCTCGGCCGGTTTCATAGTCCGCTTGTACGATTCGGCCTACAAGCTTCAGGGGACGGAAGTGAAACTTTCGGTCAACTGCGGAGCCAGTCGGGGTCGCTAATCTACTACAAACGTGTCGTTTTGTCAAATACATCTTACCTCAGTAAACACTTCGCAAGTCGTAGCTATACAACGGAAAAACCAAGCATAGCGCCAAACGGGTCTTCCGCAAACGCAGTTATATGGCCATTTTGAAAATGCGATCGTACTAGCTAGCGCAATGAGGGAGCTAACATGGCCGAAAAATGGGTCGACTGAAAATGTAGCTAACTACTGAAGGCCGACTCCAGGTAGTGAGCAGTGTACCCAACTCCCAAGCCGCTTACATACAATTAACGGAAAATAAGAAAAAAAAATCACTACACACAAATTGCCTAGTCATATAAAAGCCAATAAATACCCTGCGCCGTTTTAAAATATTAAACAAATGCTTACATATAGGAACTTCATATTTTACGACCTAGCGGCGACACTACAACCTCAATTGGGTTTTATGTTCAAAATAAGATGAAAGTTGGTACTTACCTTTGCCAGCTTTACCATGGTTATTGAAAAGATGAGAAATATGCGACCACAAAGTAGTATAAAAGGAAGCCGCTTAGCAACCTACACGTGGGCCTGACTGCTCCAAGGGGCGCTCTAAGAAGAAAGACTGCTTTGCAGCCACACGACTGTCTTACTTCCCTCGCCTGCGTATTCAGTGACTCTCCACCTACGCGCATCCTCCGTCCAATCACAGGACAATAATTTGCATAATAACCCCGCGTTCGCTCTGCTTGTATGCAGGGAAAAGGAGGAGTCAGTTGGTTTGAACTGCGTACCTCACTTGACTGCGCGTTCACCGCTTTTTCGTTCGCACGCCCCTTCTAGCCAATAACACGAGGTCTATTTCAATAATGGCTACTCGCAGTAAAGGAGCAAATTAGGTTTTTGAATGGTAACTTAATATTTGGTAACAGTTGCGTGTGTTTTTTGGTGTTAAATGTATTTTTTTTCCTAGTTCAGTTTGTGACTTGATTCAGGTTTCGACAGAATGCATTTTGTCAGATTAAGACGGCATTTTGTTGATTTTTATGGATAAAGTTACTGCAATTAAAACCGCAAGACTAGTAATGATTGACTTATAAAAATGACAGCGAGTAATTAGATTATCGTTTCCCTCTAAATGTTTGGTAAAGTTAAACCTGAAGCTGCGGGTACTCCCCAAGCATTTGTGCAACCACGTGGTCGGTTATACACGTGCGAAAAGCATGGGGTGACTCTAAAATAATCACGCTGGTTATGTGCTTAAACGTAACAGTTCATTTGTCATTTTTAACTTGTGAAACACCTAGCTTTGTTTTGAAGACGAGTAAGTGATTTAGTGAAGATAGTACACAAATACTGTTAAGATGGCCTTTGTAACACACACAAAAGCCCACAGACAGCACCTTCCCACTGCTGTCAATAATATTCTTGTTTTCAGAACGCTTATGTTTTTGAGAAACTATTCGATTTAACCTTGAGTTTTTGGAGCTGTGCAAAAAAAGTCTGTGCCTCTGCAGCATGTTGTTCAACCTACTATGGATCTTCTCTCTTCCTACTCTCTACTCTTCCATATCTCATGTGCTGCTCATAGCCTGGAAAATAGCCTGAGAATAGCTAGATTTTAGAAATAGGCTTGGGGAGGAATTAATGTCTTAAGAGGTAAGGTCCCTTATAACCATTGATAGTGTGTCTTTTGTATTGGCTTCTGTCAGTCAAACCAGTGCCAGTTGGTGGTAGTTTATCATATTTAATTGAATCCAAGTGTCAAGAAACCACCTGTGCTTCTATCCATTTTCCAAAGCCTTATGCAGGGTCACTGGGCACTTAGAGCCCCTTGAACACTATAGCAAAGGGACACCCTGGATAAGATGTGCATTAAAATTAGAACCTGGCCAATACAGGATTACCCGATATGGATACAGATTTTGATATATGAGGATTTAAAAATCCAATAATGATATATCAGCCAATATATTCTTTTTTCTTTTTTTTTTTACAGAAACATACCTAACATAAAGATTTTCCCTAACATTTATTGCGTGTAGTTATTTAAAAGTCCTCACCAAGATAACATGACATAATGCAATTTAGGAGTAAATGTGTGTTATTGTCATAAATAGTACTTTGAACAAAAGTACAACAAAATATATTGGAAGTTTTAATAAATAAGAATCAAATGTATTGTGTATATATCAAACATGGGTGCTGTGGACAGGGGAGTTGTGGTGTGCCCTCTGGTGGAAAAACTATGCAATGACAACACATTTGATTGAAGGATCCGTCTCCCCATTTCTTTTATCGACCGTTATAAACGTCAATGCCAGTTTATTTGCAGTTACCTCATGTCAGCCATTAATTAAGCAGGCCGATTAATTGTTCATCCTATAATAAAATGGCATGCATTCTTAACGTTGTTGGGAATTCAAGTAGCTAACTTGCCCAAATTTTATTGTAAGTATTAGTTTCCTTGTTCTACTTTCTCATTTTGTCTTATATGCTGCTGGGAGAGAAAAAGCATTGCTTCAGAGTGTTGCTAGGTTCCCACTTTTGTCTAATGCAAGATACAATTAAGGATCAGAGAGCAGCGTCAGGCAGCGTTGTGAATAAGTTGGGGTTATGGGCATTGCTCAAGGGTCCAGAAGTTGAACCATACAATCATGGCCATAGACATGACATATCACAAATGCACACATAGTCCTGAACTTATGGGTGCGCTAAGCCACATGACTGAGAGTTACGGTGTTTGAGCATAAGTCCTACAGACAGTTTTTATCCAAAGATGCTCCCCCATGAATAGCATAAAAAATGTACCCATAGTGCATGTAAGGGCCGGGCAATTAATCAAACTTTAATTTTGATTATGATTTTGGCTTCCAACGATAATCAAAACAAAATAAGGAAAATAAAGGTATTATTGTACCGTATTTTGTTTCTCAGTGATGCTCCCGCTTTGTCTTGTTATAAATCCTGCCACCCCATTCCAACCCCATTTTTATTTGATTCCCAGTTGAATTATATTTAGAGTTCAAGGAAATCCACTTTTGTATAAGTTCAATAAATGCAGGATATTTGCAAAGTCAATGAGTAATTGTGTTATATAATATTGATCTCAATATTGACCCAAATAATCGTGATTATGATTTTTTCCATAATCCAGTAGCCCTAACACGTCATGCCTCATTTCGTGCCACTTCAAATTCTTTTTGTATAATGTCATTATAATCTGATCCATGTGAAGCATACCCTTTGAGCATGATATTTACAAGTGATATTTAACCGAGAAAGCATTGTTACATTAGTTCTTTCAGTAAAACACTGGATTTCTTTGTTGGACAAGTTGACAAAAGTCGCAATAAAATATTAAAGTGTGAGTACCAGATAGGGGTGGCATGGTGGTGCAGTGGTTAGCACTGTTGCCTCACACCTCTGGGAGCCGGGTTCGAGTCTCCGCCCGGGTCACATGTGTGTGGAGTTTGCATGTTCTCCCCATGTCGTTGTGGGGTTTCCTCTGGGTACTCCGGTTTCCCCCCCACAGTCCAAAAACATGCTGAGGCTAATTGGAGTTGTTAAATTGCCCATAGGTATGCATGTGTGAGTGAATGGTGTGTGAGTGTGCCCTGCGATGGGCTGGCCCCCCATCCTGGGTTGTTCCCTGCCTCGTGCCCATTGCTTCCGGGATAGGCTCCAGACCCCCTGTGACCCAGTAGGATAAGCGATTTGGAAAATGGATGGATGGATGTAAATATGTCCAAAATGAATTATGTTATAATACATGGTTTCTGCCTCAGCAAAGCGGTCAGGATTGTCAGGGATCCATCACATCCAGCCTACAGACTGTTCAACATGCTACCATCCGGTAAACGCTACCACAGTATGGGATGTAAGACTGCACGACTGAGCAAGAGCTTCTTCCCACAGGCCATTAGACTTTTAAACTCACTTTAATAAATGCACTACATATTCATCCATCATCTCCCGCTTGATCCGAGGTCGGGTCACGGGGGCAGCAGTCTCAGCAGGGAGGCCCAGACTTCCCTCTCCCCAGCCACTTCATCCAGCTCCTCAGGGGGAATCCCGAGGCGTTCCCAGGCCAGCCAAAAGACATAGTCCCTCCAGCATGTCCTGGGTCTTCCTCGGGGCCTCCTCCCAGTAGGACATGCTCACCAGGGAGGTGTCCAGGAGGCATCCTAATCAGATGCCCGAGCCACCTCATCTGGCTCCTCTCAATGTGGAGGAGCAGCGGCTCTACTCTGAATCCCTCCTGAATGACTGAGCTCCTCACCCCATCTCTAAGGGAGAGCCCAGCTACCCTGCAAAGGAAACTTGCACTCACGATCTCATTCTTTCGGTCACTACCCACAACTCATGACCATAGGTGAGGGTAGAAACGTAGATCAATTGGTAAATCAAGAGCTTCGCCTTTTGGCTCAGCTCTCTCTTCACCATGACAGACCGATGCAGCGCCTGCATCACTGCTGACGCCGCACTGATCCGCCTGTCGATCTCCCGTTCCATCGTTCCCCCACTCGTGAACAAGACCCCGAGATACTTAAACTCCTCCACTTGGGGGTGGACCCTATCCCCAACCCGGAGAGAGCATTCTACCAGCTCAGGCTCCTTCCCCCTCAGAGAGGTGACATTCCATGTCCCTAGAGCTAGCTTCTGCAGCCAAGGATCGGACCGATAAGGTTCCCACCTTCAGCCACTGCCCAACGCGCACTGCACCCGACCCCTTTGGCCCCTCCTACAGGTGGTGAGCCCATTGGAGGGGGGACCCACATGCTTTCTTCAGGCTGTGCCCGACCAGGCCCCATGGGTGTAGGCCTGGCCACCAGGCACTTGCCATCGAGCCCCACTCCCAGGATATTCATATTACAAACATTTCCATAATACACACTAAAACATGTTTTCATATTTACTGTACTCTTCTGCTATTACCTATTTTGATTGTGGAAAAATGTTTTTCTGATTATCACTCATTAACCTTACCTCACTAGTGCTACTAAGTCTCTTCTACATTATATTTAAGTAATCTGCACTTACACTCTGTGCTATAATACGGCAACTGTGAGACACTGTGCAATATTTGACTCGGTGCAATATTTGACTGCAATATTTTAACTCGGTGCAAATTTTAACGTTTAACTTATATTTACTCTGCGCAAGATTTACCTTCTGTCCTGAATAGTCGTCTCCGTGTAGTTCTGTATCGTTCTACCTTTGCACTCTCGAATTGTATTGTCCGAATGACAATAAAGTTTACTTTGACTTTGACTTCTTCTGTATTCTCTGGACATGTTGTTTGTACATTACATTGATATGTGTGTATATTTTGTTAGCTGACAATTGGTCCATCGAGGACCCTGCCTTCACCCGATCTTCATTGTACCCCGACCCCCATGGCTCCTCCTGCAAGCGGTGGGCTCAGAGGAGGGTGGACCCATGTTATTCCTCCAGGCAATGCCTGGCTGGGCCTGTGTGGTAGAGGCCCAGCCACCAGGCACTCCCTGGTGAGCTCCCTCCCCAGGCCAGGCTCCAGGGCAAGGCCCTGATCTCCCCAATCTGGGCGGAGTAATATCTTATTTTTAATTAATCTTCATAGTGGTGTTCCGAATCTACTTAGTTCACGTAGGATAAATTTATTTTACCTGACCATGGGCAATTGCCCCCACCAACATATCTCCTAGAATCACAGAGACACACAAGCCTCACAACCACAAGTGAAAAGCCGCTTTGGTAGGAGCTGAAGCAAAAGGAGTTTCGGAGGAGTTTGATGAGGCCATAGAGATGGACTTTCGTTTAGCCTCAAAAATATTCTGGAAAACTGTCAGGCAACTCAGGAGCGGAAAGAAGGGCTTTACCCACACTGTTTACAGCAGGGATAGAGAACTGTGGAAAAAAATATTTTATGGACCTTCTTAATCACAGTGATACACCTTCCTTGGAGGAAGTAGTGCTGGAAGACTCAGAAAGGATCTTGCCCATCTGTAGGACTGAGGTCACTGAAGTAGTCAACGAAGTCTTCTGTGGTGAGGCTCTTGGGGCGGATGAGATTTCCCCAGAGTTTTTGAAAGTTTTTGATGTTAGTGGGCTGTCTTGGCTGACGCTCCTCTTCAACATTGCGTGGATGTTGAGGGCAGTGCCTTTGGATTGACAGACTGGGGCGGTGGTCGCAATCTTTAAGAACAGACTCTTGAGGATGCATTCCAACTTCAGGGGGATCACACTCCTCGGCCTCCATAGGAGGGGTATGCTGGGGTACTGGAGAGGAGGGTCTGCCACATGGTCGAACCTTGGATTTAGGAGGAACAATGCAGATTCTGTCCTGAGCACTATTCACCCTCACAAGGATACTAGATTGTTCATGGGAGTTTGCTCAACCAGTGTTTCGGGCATGTTCAACTGGGAGACCCTGGGGAAAACCCAGGACATGTTGGAGAGATTATATCTCTCTGCTGATTTGGGAACACCTTAGTATTACCCCTGGTGGAACTGGATGAGGTAGCTGGTGAGAGGGAGGTCTGGGCATCCCTGTTTAGACTTCTGCTCCTGAGACCCGACCCCAAATGAGCAGCACATAATAGATCGACAGATGGATGAATGGACATATATTTTACTTGTTTTAAGATGTCTGAAAACCAATAATTGAGTCTTTCCTATCGTGGAGTATGCCACACTTGCCTTTTCTGTTTAACGGTTCTGTTTAGTGTTATCAGTGCTTGAAGCAGGGAAAAACAGGTGGTGGTACTCCCCTAGTTATCCAGTACCAGGTGCCAGTACTCCCCTTGCTACTCAGTACCAGGTGCCAGTACTCTCCTTATTATTCAGTACCAGGTGCCGGTACGCTTCGTGTTACAGTACATCGCACAAGACCGAACATGGTCTTTTATAATTATAATTATAATAGAACAAAGAACAAATTAGCTAATACGTTAAACTTAAATTACTTCATATTGTGTTGTTCCTTGTGGGGATTCTGATGTAATTCATCGGCAAATGACAAGGCAGAGTTATATAACTCACTTTGTTTACCCCAGGTAATGTTTGGAGACCAGCCCAATTATTGTCCTGAGCAAGACTTAGTAAGCGCATCAGCAATACTTGTTGACAGCTCTGCCATTTCAATCTATTATTTTGCTTCTTTGTAAAGTTCTAAATTATCTATCATAGTATAGGAAGACTAAAGGGATGAATAAATATTACGTGCCAGTGCAATGGACCAGGCTGTTTGCTTGGCATTCAGCTATAGGTGTTGATGTCTCTGTGAATATCTGCCATCGGTCCAGCACTTAGCCAACACACCTGGATCCATTCCCCTAATTCAGCAGACAAAAAAAGCAGTGTGCCCACAACATGTGGCATGCAATGGCATGATACAGGCATGGCAGGGCTGTTACAGACTTGGTCTGCAAAATGTGATCTAATTCTGTCGACTGGCTTAAATTGACCACCAGGCCACCTCCACACCTTCTCCTTATTCAGCCTAATAACTTGTTCTGGCTAATTACTGTGGCCCATCGGGGTCCTATATGCCACACGTCTGTCACGGAAAGCTGTTAGGAGGGAACTGGATAAGCCCAGGCAGACTGCAACATTTCAGGGAATACAACATTACTGCAACCCTCTCTGACTGCTCATCTGCATTTTCTCATTTAATTCATCTTTAATGTGTCTTCTCATTTAATTATGTTCAGATAAAATTCCTTCACTGTTTATGTATAAAAAGTATAATCTGTAGAATCTTTAGTGGAAAAAAATATCCCCAGGTCAGTATCCCAGAAGTCCTCAGGTCAGTATCCCAGATGTAGCCCTATAAAGCGGGCCCCTGAAAAACACCATGTTCCACAAACACCGGTCCTTCCCAATCACAGGACCCCCAGGAGGGAAGTTACCCACTGTCTACCTACTTAGCGTGCCTTCATTCTGTAGTTGAAGCCGCCATACAATACATCAGTAAAGTTTCCCCTGTAAATAGGAAACCCAGAAAATACCTTATCTCAAAATTCTTAAGAACCCTGTGAGAGGTATCAGCTTCCTTGTGTCTATGTAGTGGAATTCCATGATCAAAAAGCTAAATAAGACTGAAGAGCAATTTTTCAAAGCTCACTCAATGTACCGGATACGTTTTCGAGTGAATTTCTATGGATTGTTTCGAGTTTTGGAAATTTTATGTAAGTTCTTCGGTTACTTACATGAGGGCTGAATGAGTTTTGCTTTCAAATACTGTAAAACATAATGAGGAAGACTGACTTGAGGTAACTTGCAGTTTGTGGTGGTTATGTGTGCTTGTCACAAAAACTACAATAAATGGATTGAGTGAGTTTTGAGTGACTGAGTGAAATTAGCTCTTCAGTTCCCAATACATAATTCACAAAAAATACATCTGATATGACTTTGTGTCTCCCCATCCTGGGTTGTTCCCAGGCTTATGCCCATAGCCTCTGAGGCTCACGACCCCCCCACGGCCCTGAATAGGACAAGCGGTTTCAGAAAATGGATGGATGGGTGGATAGATGGATGACACTGTGTCTCCCAATTCAATATTCATCCACCTTCCACAGTTTGGTTTTTTTAAGGTAAAAAGTACATTTGTTAAACATTTCATCTTGTGACTAAAAGTAAACTTCTGGATCAGATCCAATGGGAGAATTCATTTCAGTCCAAACGTACATGATAAAGCATAGAATTTAAGCTTTTGGACTTGCTAAATATTCAGCTTGTTCTAGGCATGTTTTCTATTTGCTTTTCTCAATCTTAGAAAAGCAAAGGATTTACCACTTTGCTTCATGTGTTTTCCTGCAGATCTTTACGTTTTTTCCAGTCTCAGTGGAGGAGATCCTTTCCCATGACGCAATGCTGTCAGCCCCATGCTTCATTGTGTAAGTGCTGTTCAGTGGAAGAACCACTCTGTTGAGTCTCCACTACAACATGATGTGAGCATATGGTGTTCGCCACTTTTTAAAAATTTGGGTTTTTTTCTTACCGATCTATTTTAGATTTGATGTTTACCTTAAAAAACAAAGTTAAATACAAGCCTAAAAACCAGTATGTATATTTTTATACTTCAGGAAAACCTTATCAAATGGTATCAAATTTATATCTTCGTGACTCCACGCAATATTTGGAAGCATGTTACTTGAGGGGGCACAAATAATGTGGTAGTACACTCTTACTTAATGTATTAATTAACAGAAACTAAATGTTAGTTACATACTGATCATATGTTCATTCATCATTAATCAATCGTAACGTTACACAGTTACTAAGTTACTTGTAACTGTGATACCAACATTCTGTAATACAAAAATTACAATAGCCATTGTGGAATTAAGTGTTAAGAAAAGTCAAGGACAAAATGTCAGCATACAATTCTACATATCACCTGCACTTGTACCTTATGCCAGCAATATATACTGCAAATCACTGAAAGACCAGAAGCAACACAGCATGTTCACACAACAGACTCTTATTAATAGCCCTTAAAAAGACCTACAGGACACTACATGTTACCAATAACCCAAGAACTTTTTTTTTCTACACAGCCCACTTTGCTGGTTTCTTCACCCGTTATGGTGGGAACACCTTTCACCACAGCAACACTAGAAACATCAGCAGTACACGTGATATTATATGTGGGGAACACGCGACACATGAAACAGGGAACCGTTATTGCCACAAGAAATACAAAGGGCTATTTAGACCAGCATCGCGAGCATGATGGGAAACACGCTAGCAACCCTGTTACTTTCTAAATTAAAATCCTGTATATCATCCAGTAGAACACATAAAATTCACATTATTATTCAAACTAATCAACAGGAGCGTGCTCCATGACAACAAGAGAAGCAGACAAGAGCTTATGTTGGGCGTCATATCATCGTTTCACGTACAATCTTATAGAGTACGCGAGGACTGTTAGGGGCGCCCTACATCGCACAGCTATTCCGTGCTGACACCACAGAGGGCGCCAGTACTTCTAGTGCTACGAGCAAGCAAATTTCATTTTGTCGCACTGCACGTTTCATTTGTAGGCTGCCAATTCCGTCTATGGGATTGATTTGGCTCTTAAAGCCCATCTGCCCCCGATTAGTGAAAAACATTAATTTGTGGCTAAACTGAATATAAGAAATATGGTTTTCAGCATATTACTTAATCTAAAATAGAAGTTTGTGGATTTTTTAGAAATATAAAAACAAGGAGCTCATCGTTTATTTAATATGTAAAAAAAACTATATAGTTAAAGAAAGGCATATCGAATGAATGTTTTAAGAAACTTTACGAAAGGTTCATACATATCTTACAAACGTAATCTTGCACTTTTATCACTTAATTAATTCAATTGAAAAGAAGCTACATATTCTATAACCTCAGGGGGGCAGTATTGTTTTATCATTCAACCGGCAAAATTCTGAGAATCATCTCAAATTGTGTGACGACGAATGTATATATGTATGGTGACGTGGGAGGGGGGGGGGGTCATATAAAGTTAATATTCATCCACAGAAAAACGACCATTCAAAGCATGTTTAAATGTTTATTGACTCTAACATGTAAATGTAGTTATCCTCAATTAAAACCACAATTATACCTCCTTCCCGCTCACGGTTGTGATGTATTGCATTGGCTGCAATGACATATAATTTGCTACATCGACTTCCTCGGTAGAACAAAGTATTGATTGCAAATAGCAGCTTAAATTTAATAGCTCGAGCAGCTATATATGTTTGTGTGTATCAGTATTCCATCAGTCCTTCTTCCAACCGCTTATCCACTATTATTATTCTTGTTAGTTGTTTCAGTGTAGAGTGTATAATCTCACTTTTTTTATCGTTAGTCTTTTATTCACTATTTTTTTTGTGTGTGTTTCTGAGTTATTGACGTCAGCTGCATTTGTAACCTGCGGTTCCCTGTCCATTCTGCCCTCTGGTGTTTGAATGGTCACACAACGCATTTTGTTATTTGCGGTTCATGTTTAGTTATGTCCTGTCCCGTAGGGTCAACTAAGTAGCTGGTGACTAAGAAAGGTTTCATAAGAATACACTTCTGCATCAAAATCACGAAATGTTGTAAATGAAGTTCTAAATGCCTATACAAGCTATTAAACTTGCCTTGAAATGATTGTTCTTCACAATGTTCATACACTTTTGATTTATTGATGTTGTAACCCTATTCCACAACGACAGAAATATACAACCAATCAACTGAATGTAAAGCCTAAGAAGACAAAATGCATGCATTTTATGTATCTAAATGCTTTAAAGATGCCATGTGTAGTGTCTTTTTTGCTCATATCTCGGTGAGTATTGCAGGTATCAGTGCATTTATCAATGGAGCAGAAATGGGAGCCATTGGAAAAATTCACATCAGCGTCTGGCTGTGTCTGAAACAAACAGGAAGGAGACTCAACGATGCATGTAGAACTTTTCTTTTTTTTCCCCAGTTTTCTAAAACATTTACAGCTTTTTAAGACAAAAAAAAGTTACAAACATAATTGACCTGCAGTTTGCATCCATTTCAAAATGTTACATAAATAAAACTCAAATTTATAAATATCTCTTTTATAAACATATAAATAGATTTAAAACATAAATACATTTATGTAGGAATGAAGTACATGAATGTACAGCAGCAGCGACCATATACAGCTTTGCAGTTTCTTTGTATACCATTGTCCACCATCTTAAAATGGGTGTTTTCGTCGTACGTGTCAGAATTATTTCTGTTGCAGTCTTCAGTGACGCTGGTCATGGTGGTTGATTTGTACATAAAATCTGTATTTTCTGAGTAAAGACGATACTTTTGTGATTTCCTCAGCTGAAGGCCAACTAAAAGTAAAGTTGTCCAAACCCATTGTCTTCTCTGAAAGGAGAAAAGAGAAAGAAAGAGTAAGAATACTGTGAAAAAATACCGTGAGCGCAAAATATACGGTTACGGTCGCGCACACACTGAATCTTTCTAGTGTCAATGTTTTTTGGAAACTTAGATTTTAATAACCTTCATTCTGACAGACCGAATTCAGCAGAATAGATGTCTTACTCAACCCAAGCTAACGCCTGCGGCTGATCACATGACATGCGGTCGCCTGTTTTTTAGCCTCGATCACTTAAGCCTATATAGAGCTGTAGTTTCCTTGTTCTACGCGATTTCAACGCCCATATTTTCATGGCAAATCAGAATCATCTATGAAAAGCTTCTCATGCACCCTCCATTAACAGTTTATCACTGGCACCAAATACGTACCAAATATATGATTTAATTTTTAGAGTAATATTTTACAGCAGAATATCACTTCTACTAATGTGAAGTGATTTTGCCCGTGCGTTCTTTGTTCTCCGAGATTCCTTTCAATGACAAAATATCAGCATTGACAGGTCTTGAATAAACGATGGGTTTATATATCTGGTATATATTGACTGATATGAACAAACAACCTAGTAGCTCCCAGAAGATGAACTTCGACAGCATCAGTATAGGCTAATGATGGAAGTCAGCCATCTCTGATTTTTGGTTTTCGTCAGCTGGCTTTGCCAGGGCGACTCATAAGCGATGGTCATCCTCCACATCCACACTGTAGGCTCGATGCCGGAAGACAAGGACTTTCCTTACACCTGGGGCATGGGGTTGGGGGGGGGAGCAGTGTGGGAAAAACATATGGCTGGACTCACCCCGTGTTTCCCGGCGCTGTCTCTAACAGCCCATACCACTGATGGTGCCTATTCTGTCCATTTTGTGTCCGAAGCAACCGCCCCGGGACGTGGAGCCCCCCTTCTTTGTCCCCGCTTTGTGTCTCCGTGCGCTGGGCTGCTCATTCAGGATCCGGGCCCACATCCCTTTGGCGCGGGTGTCCAGCCTCAAATCCCGCAAGAGGCGTGCTCTGGACCTCATGTTTTCCAGCTTCCTCTCCCACTCCTCAGATGCCAGGTGTTTAGAAAGCTCCTCTCCCAGCAGACTTCTGAGGGACTAGAGCACAGAAATCCACCTTAGCCTTGTTGCACATGCCTGTTTTCTTTATGTACGTTACAAGTGATCAAATAACTTTTGGAAAAGAAGATATGTATCCATTTAAAAGACGACAGAATGCTTTCGGACAAATGCAACTCAGCAACTAGTTTGTCTAACGGAAAAGTGGATTGACATTGTAAAAGTTGCATGTGTTCCACACGTGCTTCGAAAAGCAAGCCTATAATATCCCTGTAAAAATATATCTATATATGTACTTTAACTTGGACACGTGACAGTTCCTAGATTTAGCTTACAATACAATTACTGAGTTAAAACAAAATATTCAGTTTTTTCACAGAAGAAAGTGTATTGAAATATTAATGAAGATATTAACAGTCTTGTGTTGACATTCATGTATATGAGCTTAAAGAAAACTAAAGCTAACGCTTCCATGGGGGAACAGGTGTTTTACCTAACTCTGCTATTGGGCAGCTGTTTCATAACAAGGAATGATATACTCATTAGTTTGTCCTCATCCAAGGTTAAGCATAACTTTCATTCAGAAATGTGTTCAAATATATTACAGGCAAAATAGGGTTGCAGTGGCACATGGACCTCCGTCTGTAACTATCGAACAAAAATTTGTCTCTGAAAATATTATTGGTTTGCACAAACGTATAAAACGTTAAATATTGCAGCAGATCTCGTCTTATTTGACATTCATCGCGTCTTTACTCACGCTCGCTTCCGCCGTTGAGAAATAGGGTAATTATGAAATTAAAATGAAAAATTATGCTCTGGAGAATTAATGGAAGTTTTTATACAGGGCACTACAAACAAAGTATACATGGAGCTTAACGGACTCATCGTTATTAGCTACAAGAATTAATTACTATAAATTAGCTTAAAAACCAGCAATCAGTTTGGAGTGTTTCAAATAAACACGAGCACCTTGTAAGGTGTAAGGCTGGTTTAAGGTGCTCAGGGCGTCGTTAGGTCCGATTATTCGGGGCTATAGCCCCGAGTATTTTAAGCCGAGCCCCGAGTATTTTAGTCCTGATGCCAATCGTCCTTCAAAAACACAAAAGTCAAGCCCCAGGTAACACTGACTTAGCCCCTGCTCTTTTCTACAGCTTGAAACTCCCCTGATGCTCAGCTTTCTTGAAAATAAAAATAATAACTAAATTATGTTTTTCTTGTTAAATTACACTGCTTGTGTCCGGAGGCTCTCCAAAATGTTCCAAAACTGCGTGATGAGGTCATAATCAAAATAACTACTGCGGAATAACGTTGATGTAAATATTACTTGTCCCATTGATAATCGGTCATATAAATAGTATAAAATCGAGCAAAAGCACGGCGGAAGGACATCAGTAAAACTGAACAAAAGCTTAAAAACTTGCATAAAATAACTGCATCACTTTCTCGTGTAATTCAGAAGTCACTAATACGCTCAGCCGACGTCTTCGCGACACAGAAGACTCTTACCTTTTGCTGTGCCTCCGTTAAAGGTTTTGCCTCTGTGCTGATGCAAAGCAAGGTGATCAATACTCCACAAGCCGCCAAATGGGAGATATTCATTCTGATCTCAATTTTGAAGTTGCGCCCTATGATCTTAAGGCTGAAAGTTCCGATAGTTTACTGTTCTTCGCAAATGCGCTATTTTTCCTGCCTCTCTCCACGACTTTCTCCAAGTGCTCTCTGATTGTGATACACCATTCACGCTTTTTATAGGCCTACTCTGTAGTGATGTCATAGAGACCTGCGTAATGGTGTCCCCCCTTTTTCCCACACCTTGCCAACCCCACCCCCACAGACAAACATTTTACCTGCATCTGACGGAATTCGCTTTACTATTATATTAAATCAATTGTTTTCACAATAAATGTTAATCAAAAGAAGTTCTTTAGTTAACAAAATACACAGAGAGCAGGTCTTTTTTTGTCATAGGCGGTCGTGTATCATTTGCCGTTTCTTTTTTTGGTATGTGGTCATACACTTATTACAAACTTAACTACAACTTACAAAAATCTTAATAAAACAAAGTTTCCACGAATACGTAGGCCTATTTAATGGTTTTGGTTAGACCGCCGTGGCACATCATAGCGGAATAGTATGCAGAGTCAGGGAGGCAAATATCAGTACAGCCTTGCCAATGCGATTGGGGAATAGGAAAAACTATACAATAATTTACACTTAAAAGCGTATAAGGTAAAATCAGCAAAGTTCCAGATTTTGTGCTTGTATTCGAATTGTGAAATTCGCGCTCAGTCTCAATACGATGCACATTTGCCGCGAAAACAGTTACAAATCACTCAGAGGGTCATCGGACTCAGATTTTGTACAAAATGTTAATATTTCGGTTTTGTAATAAATTGTTGCCACCTTTAAAATAGATATCGCAACTAACTTTGAGTTGTGTGGAAATGGAAAGTCTGATAGCATTTTAATGCTATTTGCCTTTTGCAGACTTTATTGATTTTTTTTATCAAACGAATCTATTTTGATTGTCTGAGATTATCTGTGGGTAACAGTTACACACCTTTCTGAAAATTCGTCCTTGGAAAAGACCTCACTGAGTCTTACGCGAAATATATCTCAACGAAACAAAATATAGCTCTGAATTCTATTTTCTTAACAAATGTCGGGCAGCGTTTCTGACGAATAAAATACATTTATTTGACTATTTATCAATATCAATTAATTAACAGAGCAAACAGTTAATCGTTTTAAAAGACAATATCGGCAGATAATTACAACCGTGATATACAGTATACGTATCATGTGTTCTAAATCTGGGATATTGGGTATTTGGCGACAGGGCAATGTGAAACTTTATTTCGCAAATGGTTGTGTACTTCCATTTTCATAGGATTAATGTGCGTCTAGTTTATGTTTCAACATAATATATTACCATTATTTTCTATCATGTTTTGTGTTGCTATTGATGCTTTACATATGTTCGGTATAGTGAGTAATTATAATATATTAACAATACATAGGCCTATTTAAACATATACACTAATATATATATATATATATATATATATATATATATATATATATATATACACACACACACACACACACACACACACACACACACAATAAAATGCATATATCTGTATTTATTATTTAATCAATATTAAACTGTAATTCATTTCCAAAAAAAACACACCAATCATACGACCAAAACATCCTGGAATTAATGTAGCGAAGCAGTCAATGCGTGGGGTGCGTGGTTCAGCGGGGAGACCTGCTGCCTCGCACCTCACCGCGTTGGGGCTTTGGGTCTCGTCCCTTTTCTGATTGTGTGGAGTTTTCTTGATTATTCCCTCCCGTACGAATCTCCTCCGGGTGCTCTGCGTTCCTCTTGCAGACCAAAGGCATGTGTTTAGGGTGTACACCTGCCTTATATCGCCTAACATAAGCTCCAGTCCTCCCGTGACCCTATTTAGGAAAAGCGTCAGGAGGATGGATGGAAGAACTCCTAGGGGAAGCCGCATGTTATAATAAAGGGCGTAGATTTGGGTAGGGACGGTAGGGACATGTCCGTACCAATATTGTGGGAGTATCGTGTGTGTTTTGGGCGGTGGGCGGTTCGGGACTGATTTATTCCCTACCGAGGTTGAAAGAAAGCCTACGCCCTTGGTTATAATTAAACTGTGAAATTAAATCGACGAAGAAACCGCACTTAGTGATCTATGTTACTTTATGAAACTGTTTTACCAGAGAAACCTTTGTTCATTATTAAGTGATTTGCATACTATCAGATTTTACATAAACGAATAGAATATAATGCTGAACATGTTGCGCTAAGCGATCAACTGATACCTGGTGGTTAAGTTCAACGCGTTCAGCCACCGATAACGACGTTCCAGAAAGCCGGTTAACAGTGAAATGGACGCTCTTTTTTTACATTTGGTTTGAAGTCAAATATCAGTCAAATAGGAGCGAATACCCTGGTGGAAAAAATTGGTGAACCCCATTTTTTCCAAAGAAATGCGGTTACATTTGAACATATGTGGCACAATTAAATCGCAGGTGTTTGCAGACCTACAGAAGTTAGAAAACATTGCTATGGTTGATGAGGTCCTCTGTGTAGTTTTATTTCGAGAGAATAATGACATTGAAATTAGCCGACCTACCTTACACCTGACACCTACCTGTATAGCTTGCAATGATGAAATAAGTCTGACATCTCACCTTGCCCACCGTGAACTGACAGACTAAGCACTAATGGGACCTGACGCAGTTTAAACAATACATGGCTTTTTCAATGAAAGCCAGCACCCGCGGCACTCACTAGAAATCATAGTGAAGCCTGATAGGTTCAGACACTGCCGACGGTTGTGATTTAAGACGTCGCCGGGCAGTGGAAGTAGATGAATTTGATTTAGGCGTATGCTAAACGGTAAAGGAATACTTATGTGACTGCCAGACAACAGCTCACTGTGGAAAAAGGAGGTTTCATTCTCCAATTGAGCAGTGGAGGGTGAATGATCCTTTGTTGGACGATTGTGTGAAAAGCTTAGCAATCAGTATGGCCGGCATGCCTGTCTAGGGCCAGTGAAGGGGGTCATAACCTATTAAACACGGGGAGCAGAATGAGAGGAGATGCGTCAGTGTGGGCCACCAGCGGGCGTATTTCTAGGCAATGGCGTGACGTCCAGTTGCTCTACAGAAGCGGGGGAGTGGGCTTAGGGGGAGTAGGGGGCTCATATTTAATGTGGTGCTTTTATGGTGACATTATGTAATCCATGCAAGCCATCTGAAGGACACCAAAAGAAACTCTGATAGGCTACAACTCTAAGAGCTGTTTCACTAACTCTGTGAGTCACGTGTAACTGCTTCTGCTCTCATGCTAACATGAGTGCTGATTAATGCCAATTTCCCCTAAAATCTAACAGGTACTGGGCAGAGAAAAAGTGTATATCAAAAGTTGTCCAATGCATGCTGTGCAGCAGTGGGATGCATGCCACATCTTTCACAGATATAATTTTTATAATAATGTGATAATTATAGACCTTTGAGAAGCATATGCTTGTTAACTGAGATCTGAGCTCCAAATACCACATTATTCCAGCTGACACCACAAGTATTTCAATGGCATATGTAGTATAACAGTTCCCATCTTATCTTGCAAGTAATAACTGTAAAACACTTATGCACTACATGGTGAGCCTGGAGCTGGACGCCAGGCAGCTGTAAGGCCCTCGGTGGCCATGGGTTAGGTCATGAACTCATGATCTGAACGTCACCATTTTGAATCCCATGGTCCCCCCACCTTCCCAGGTTCCCTGCCTGCAGCCAGAGGCCTTGGGGCTCCCCCTACTTTCCCAGGTGAGGCAGCCGCAGTTCCTAACATCGCCCCAGCTGCTCGTGATTTAGGTGGTCTCTGCTGCCAGATCTCTGGCACCGCCGATCAGCACCAAGCCCCCTGAGGTACCCCCCGAACTCTTCCTGTCACCTGAACCCACTAATCTGCCCAGTAGCCCCCCACGGCCCTCTGTGTGCTTCCGTCGCAGGAGGCGGAGTCTGAGGTGTCTGTCCCCATCCTCATTCTCCCCCTACAGGTGCTCTCATGGTCTCCGGCCCTAAGCCCACAGCTCCGGCGATGTCCCCTTGCCCTGCTGCCTCAGCACCGTCTCCTGCCCCTGCAGTCCCGAAGGCACTGCCCCAGCATCCTGCCCCACCAATAGTCGCCCCTGGTCCATTTCAGCCCCTGATTCCTCCTGTAATGTCCCCGTTTTGGTCCCTTCGTCCTCCCCAGCCTCACCTCCTGCCCCAGAGCCTTAGCCCGCCTTGTCTGCTCCCCGGTTCATGGTTCCCCTTTGTCTGTCTCTCCCTAGCCCTGATGTCTCTCCACGTGTCCACCCTGTGTTCTGTGTGCCTGAGTCTTGTGTCTCCTTGTGCCCCGTCCTGATCCTCGTGTTATATGCTGAGCTGTGGTCTTGTCTTCTTCAGCCCCCATGGTCCTGCATGTCCTTGCCCCCTTCGGCATCCCCTCCTGCTCCGGCCGCGCAGTCGCCTGTTGCCTCTGCAGCTCTTGCCTTCTGTCTGCCAGGGTTCCTTCCTGGTCCCTTTACTCCTCCTGTTGGTTTATTCCCTGGTGTTGTTCCTTCATTGCCCCCCTCCTTGGGCTCTGTGTTTCCATCGTTGGTGCCCCTGTGTCTGTCTATATTCCCTGTAGTGTGTCAGTGTCTTGGTTTTTGCCCTTGTGCCTGTTCTGTGTCGGTCCTGTTTCCAGCACCCCGTTAATGTTCTTGCCATTGTTTCTCCAGGTGTTGTCGTATCCCTGGTCTTGTCCATCGCTCCCCTCCTGCGCCTGGAGTGCCCGCCTTTGCGGGGGGGTTCTGTCATGCCCCGCTCGTCCGATCCTCCCGTGTGCCACGCGCCCCTTGCTGCCTCGTGCGGAATCCCTCTGTTACCAGCTGTGTCTAGTCTTGTTCAATGTAGTCTGTTGTATTTAAGTACCCTCCTGTTCGCCTTCCCCCAGTCCTGTCATTGACATTACTACCTGTTTTGCCACATATGCCTGACTATCTCCCCAGTAAAACCCTTGTTTCCCCAATAAATCCCTCGCTTCCCCGACTCCCTGGACTCCCACTCCTCTGCCTCCGCTGAGTCCGTCAAACAAATGTGCTTACGTTTGTGTTACGCCTGTTGCCAGAGCACAAAATCTATAAATGTAAACACACACATATAAATGTCCATCCACCCATTTTCCAAACCGCTTATCCTACTGGGTCGTGGGGACATCCATCCATCCATCCATCCATTTTCCAAACTGCTTATCCTACTGGGTTGTGGGGACATATAAATGTAAATAATAGTAATAATAATTTATTCCAGACTCAAGTACTGTAGCATGCGTATATATGTGGTTGGGGGGGGGGGGGGTTGGGGCATGCGTGTTGTCACAGGGTCACTGGTCCCCATTACAGTGCAGCCTACTCAACCACATGGATATCGACAGCATAAATTCTACACAGAGGTGTAAATCAGCCTTTACCTGTATTTTTCCGAAACAGATCAACGCAAGAAATTATTTATTTCATTGAGAAAAAAAAATTAATCAAATCCAAGAAAAGGAGTTGAAATCGAAAAGTAGATGGCAAGGTTGTCATTTTATAAAATTGTTTCAGTTTTATGGAAAAAAGATAAATATTGATAAAATGGGAATGGTGCATTACCATATGTGCAGCTCCCTCAGACTTTCCCCTAAAAGCTCAACTTTTGCTGAACCTCAGTGGACCTTCAAAAATGAATATAATGAAACCAGACAGCTTTTATTAAATGAAAAATTACTTATTAAATAAAAAGGCATTTATTATTGTGAAATCAGCCCATTAGTGAGCCAACATGCCATATAAACAGCTAGTGTCTTCCGCACTTATCAGCTTCATTCCGGCAACAGAAATAACACAGCGGTCCTGTATTGGAATTTGGCTCGACTAATGATTTATAAAGCTGGCACAAGAGGACTGATTCAAAGCGATACTCCACTATTATTTTTCACATTTACAAAAGGTGCAGTCAGTGATGTCTGCATTATTTTTACTACTGATATTTTTAAAGTAGCCGATGATATTTGTATGTGGTCAATTATTGCCAAGATCGTGCACTAATAGTACATCCTGAGATCAAGGACAACCTTACTATAGATGAATGGTCCAGTGCACTGTACTAAGATACCGCTGTTTAGTTTTCCCTGCTCCTTCTTACCCGAGTACACAAACAGTCGCTAACTAGGGGAAGTATTTCAGTAAATATATTTCAGATTTTGTTGTAAATGTTGCAAGATCCAAATATGGATTTTCCTTTGTTGTCGCTGCACAAAGCACACCTACGATCAAGGTAAATCTCTGGTAATTTTGGCTTCGCACGTGTGTTTAACCAGTAGGGAGAACGGATTGGAGGAGATTTACTCAGGTTTAACTCGCCTCGGAAAATCCTACTCAGACTCCGGCATGGTGGTGGACACATTCTCATGAGACTGACTTGTTCCATCTGAATACCTTATGAGCAGCTGCGTAATGTAGTAAAACACACTTGTATTTACTGAGTTAAGGACATTTTGTTGTACTATAAGTGCTGGATAACAAGTGTTTCTGTTTTTCTTTTTCTGCCTGGTTAATGATATTACGGCTTTTTCCCAGTGACATCATAAGGAATATTAAGGGCCTTTTTAAATCAAAAGCGCAAAATGTTACATGCGGAATTTTTTTACGAGCTTCGTAGCTTTCTTGTGGCGGGGAAGCAGAAAACGCGCGGGGCTCGTGCGTAGATCCTGCAGCCGGCGAACCTGAGGTGAGGAGGGGTCACCAGCAGAGGGACTGCCTGCCTGTTCACGGATTTCTGTCGCAACGAGCACTGCCCGCCTTCGCCACTTTGGGTTAGAGCAAGGCAAACTACAGAACTGTTATGGTCCTATAAATAACTGTTTTATTACGCTGGGATTTCATAGCGTTTCAGAAAGCAGATCTCTGAATGGTTTTGCATGTGGGGTCAGACAGGGTCTGTTTTTCCGGCTGGGCAGCAGGGCCGACATGCGGAACCAGGCAGGTGAGTCTAACAAAATTGGAAGCTCCTTTGATAATTAGCGGAGCTCTCAGCTTTAGTGCTATACCACTGTGGTGGCTGCAGCAGTGTTTGCCATAATGGTGCCTCTGGGAGGGACGTCCTTATATGCAGCAGGTGGGTCCAGGCCAAATAAGGTCGGCTTATAGGTGCACAGGGGTCCTGCTTCTCAGGGCATCACAGTCTGAGCTGCTACTGCACCCTGTCAACCTCACGTTTCTCTCCAACTAGCTGCGGTCCTCTTCAGAGTGGCCACAGACACCATGTTACTGTTTACACGAGAGCCAGTCAGTTCCTAAAGAATCTGCGTATTGAATTTCAGATACACACTGTTTACTATCAGATATCCAAGGAAGGTGACGCCCGTCAAGTCTCAGCGTAGAACTTTTCACTCTCAGCCCTGCAATGTTTTACTGCTCAGGAAACAGTAACTTTACATAAACTCACTGAGCATTTGTAGCGTAATGTAGACACTTACCAGACAAATAAAAATGCCAGTTTTACAATGTCATACAACAAACTAAAATGCATGAACATCTAATTGTGCATGTACTGCAAACCATTAAAGCTGAAATAACAATGAAAGAATGATTTATGTCAAATAATCGCGTGTCATACTTATAACTGTCATTTTCTATTTCCAGTATGTCTCATTCTAAAAACTGAAATACAACCTTAAAATAGAATCAACTATAAAGTAAATGTTGATCCCATTGTGTTTTTGGAAAGGTATTGTTCATTTGTGTGTCTTAAAGAAAAGTTTAACTAATTTGGAAATGACTAATCGGGAGTTTCAGAGTGTTAGGCAAGTCCCAACACAGGGCTGTAACGCACAGGCAATGCAGAGCCATCAGTTTGCTGGAGAAGCGTATCTTTGGAGTGTGGGAAGGCACAGGGAGAGAAGGAGAGCAGGACGACCCCACAAAGACACCACTGAGGCTAGGTAACAACTCACATAGTCCCATAGGCACTCTGGCACTGTGCTCCTTGTAAAACGCTACTATGTATCATCATCTAGTTGCATTATTTTATTATTATCGAAATAGCATTCTGCTGCTCTTTTCCAAAGTGATTTACATAGCTGGCATAGTTTTTAAAGAAGCAATCCAAGCGGAGTTCGGATGTGTAACAATGCGGCTCCTCCCAGGCCTTGAACGTGCAACCTCCTGCTTGACTGACTGCCTATATATACAGATGTTAGTTAACAAAAGTTTCCAGTCATTTGACAGTCTATCAAAGTGCCCTTTGAAATTTTCACAGCATTACCACAAATTATTGGTTGTCACAGTATACATTTTTATTATTATTATTTTTTTGGTTTGGCATTTGGCCTACCTTTAAGATTTTGTTTTTATTCATATCCTAAAATCATGAGGGAAAAGTAGTTTTAAAGGTCTGGGCGATAAAACCCCATGTAAAAAGAAAACATATATAACAGGCTTGGGAAAAAGAGAGAGAACTTGTTTAAGGGATCAGCCAAATTATTTTAAAGCTGTGTGATGGTCTGGAGTTGCATCCACCACTTTATATCCCAATCAGATTGTCCTCATGTAGAAAGGCGTTGGAATCAGGCTAACAATAAATTTGACAAGAAGCATATATCCAACCTGGTACAAAGATATGTAATAGTATTCTTTCTGGGAACAATTATTCATTACATCATTATTTGTGAATGATTAGCTTCAACACCAAACAATTTATACCAGCCTGCCGCATCCATGAAATCACATAAGTCTCTAAGTTCCCTATGAGATCGAATACAACTTTGACCTGATGTGATATTACAGCTCCCTTGGTATTGAACTAAAACCCTGCCACAATATATTCATCCTCTTTTGGTTTTTGTGTGGATTTTGTACTTACTGTAATATTTTGTCACAAATTAAAACAGGGCATAACTAAGTTAATTTTGATAAAATATGTAGTTACTGTGTTTTGCCTTTGCATGGCAGAATATGCAAAATGTTTGTGGGTCTGAATCAGTGAGATACTAATATCCCTGAAAAAATGAAGTAGACACATACACAATTAAGGTAATGGAATTAGGACATACATTCAGGAACAGTATGTAACATTACATGGAGCTTGATTCAGATCTAGTCATTTCACAGGGTCCATAAATCCATGTTTGTCGTCATGTCTGAAAAGTGCGAACTTTACAAAGTGATGTAACTCACATCCTCCTAAACTAGAAATTCAGAACCACAGATGGTTTATGAGTCGTGTGAACCTCATCCCTAGACAACACTGGCTAGGAATGCACATAATAAAGGGAATTCAAAGGGTTAATGACATTCCCCAAGTTGTTATGGCTCTTTTATGGGCCCTTTTCTCATTTTGCATGAATTAAATCCCTGCATTTGAAGATGAAAAGCTTCTATGAAATCTTCATTCCTGCCTCACTGTAAATGGAAAACGAACAAAGTCAATAGGGCGCAAACTGCTGCATGAGAATTATACCTTTGAAATATGTCTGTGTAACTTATATCTCTTTCTTCTGTTAGAGTAATGTATCCCTTTGAGCACTACAAAAAATCTAGATCTTAATAAACCTATGTTATATATTTGAAAATTTTACAGCTTATTACACCACAAAATATCTGTAAAGTACATTGTGACAAATCCAGCTCAGAATAAAAAGCCTTTATTGATGTTCTTTATTGAATGGCAGTATTTGCCATTATTACTTAATTATAGCAGCTAAAGTTTATTTAAAAAATTTATTGTGTGAATGGGGTGGCTGCATAATCTCAAAAACAAGGAGTAGGTTAGCCGTATAAGGATCACAGGAGACGAAGATGTGATGGGGATACCTGCATTCCAGCTCTTACTGGGAATTCTGATCACTGAATGAAAAGCTGGTGGAATGTATAAGGGAACAGTCTGCTACTGAGTGCCACTCACAGACCCGGAGGTTTTGGACATGACCTAAACGAGGTACTGTCAAGCAGATGTGATAGAACATGCTGATCAGAGTTACCTGTTCATCATAGTTAGCAGTCCCCCAAGTCTTAATGATCTTCAGGCCTGTACTAGCATGACAGGATTATGAAAATAACACTTTAAAATGAAATTATTCTCTTTATTCCATTGTAGCGTACTGTATAACACAGACTACATCACAATTGAATAGACTTATCGTAGAGCATGCATGCAATCATTAAATAGTTATTTAAATAACAAAGTAATTATATATACTCATCCACTGACTTACGTCCTATCAAGTAACGTACAATTGTACTTACACCCCATTATAGCCTTAATAAAATTTATTGAGAGAAATCCGAAGTAGAACTAGTGGACGTTAGCAGATGTATTTCACTGTGTGTGCGGCATGCAGCAAGAACAAGCCATTACAGAGGTTTGCTTAGACGTGCGTGATATTGTATCGCATGTTATGCTATTAGGTAAGTCGATAGATGCCTGCACATGTGTGGGAAGAAGTCTAAGAGAATCAGTCACAGGTGAAACTCTGAAGCTTAGAACGATAGAATTGAAAATCACCCGAAAAGCAAAATTTGCACTTTTTCTGTTATTACTCCTGATATGTATTTTCCACCATTTAAAAAGAGTTTTCACATAGGACAATTGCATTAAAATATATCTCTATGTCTGCATCTCCTACTGAAAAGGTGAAAGCAAGAAGAAAGCAAAAAAAGGACTACGACAGCTGTGTCTGCGACTCTTGTGAACACACAATGCAAGTGCTAGATGAAAGTGAATTAAAGTCAATAAACTTCCCCTTTCAGCACAAATTACAGTAAGTGGGAAGTTACAGATGATTTATGTTCATACGACTATGTATGTTAAATGAATCATTTAATTTAACAAATTATTATATGTAGTTGAGCGTGTGGGTCATTTTCTTCAGATCTCAAAAATATCAAACAATTGAAAGGCCAAATGCCTTAAACCAATTGGGCTACATATTAACAGTGTACTTTTAACATCTGTCTTCCTCTGTTCTTTAATATTGAGAACTTTAGTTAGTAGACTGTTATGGAAAGTATCTTGGAACCTCTGCTAAATTTAGAAACCTTTACGTAAGGTAACAATTTACATTCCAAAAGTAGTATATCTGAATCCTGCCCTGAGTATATGAAACAGAGCGTGCTGATGGAATAAATTTGAGCAACCTAAATGTGTTTAAACCATTTTCACCGTGTAGTATAAATACTGTGTGCAGTCGAGCATGTTATTGATTGTTACTTGAAGAAATGGAATATATTTGATTCCAAGGTCAGCTGAAAATGAACCTAAAAAACTGTCAAACAGCCCTTCCTTCTTTTCTGTGTAATATAAAGATTTTATAGATTTTAAATCAAAAGAGTTAGGTTTGTTCCTTTGAGCCTTTTGGAGACTAAAATCTGACAGATTTAACATCAATGATGCTTGATTCCAAAGTAGCAAGCTCCGAGGCAAACGCAGCCCCTCCTTAGTCAGAGGCCTAAAACCTCCTGACATAATTTTACATGCCACGTGTTCTTTCATTGTTCAGTAATCCTGGGGAAAATAATATTGGGGAATACAGTTAAAAAACAAAACCGCGTATCATCAGAAAGCGGTTTCCATTTATCCCAGGTTATCTTCTCCATACAGACAGCTTGGACAGCTTTGCAATTCTTAAAATATACTCAATGGCCAGTTTATTAGGTACACCTGTTTGTTAATGCTAATACCCTACTCCACAGTGATTCATGTGGCTAAATTATATACAGCATGCAGACAAGGCCACTTACTGCTCAGAGAAACATTAGAAATCCTGAGACATATGATCTTATTTAAGTGGTGTGATTCTTGGTGCCAGACGAGGTGGATCCAGCATCTTAGAGACAGTCACCCTCTTGGGATTTGACGTACTACTGTATTTAGAGTTTACAGAGAATGGTGTTATAAAAACATTCAGTCAATGGCAGCTCTATGGCCAAAAATACCTCATTAATGAGCAAGATCAGAGGAGAATGGCCAGACTGGTTAAAGTTAATAATGTTAAGTGCAAAACCAACAGCTCAGTACAGCAGAGAATATTTTCTGTGAGGGCTCTTTTCCACTGCACCGGGTACCGAACTTTTGGTAATTTGAAACAGTAGTAATGGTCTTACAGGCGCACAATGACATCATCATTACATGCAACTGGGTGTTTGTACAGACATTGAAAAATTTCTATTATAGATAGGGCTGGACAATATGCAAAATTAATATCGACATTGCATTTTATGCATATGCAACTCTGAGCAAAAGAGCAAAATAAACTTTTGACAGAATCTATAGGTAGATAAGTTCTATTCAACCATAGTTAATTTTGGGTAAATTTTGAGCTTCTTTTTCACTTTATATTTATTTTTTTGCCAAACAAATTCACATGGTGATATTTGCCATCCGTCCAATAATATGCAGCCCTATTTTATTCTTGTTATGCCATCCAGATCTTGTTGTATCTGTTTTTCTGACCAGATCATGGCTAAAACTTGGGTTTCTATATTTGTCCACACAATCATTATTCCGTCCATTTTCTGAAACCACTTAGGGTTCAGGGTCATGGGGGTCCGGAGGCAGGGAACAACCCAAGATGGGGCACCAACGCATATTGCAATTCACATGGCAATATACACACATATGGGCAATTTGCTTATTTCAATTAGCCTCAGCATGTTTTTGGAGTGTGGAGAGAAACTGGAGTACCCAGAGGAATCCTCATGTAGGCATGGGCAGAACATGCAAACTCCACACAAACGGAACCCTGGCAGAGACTTGATTCCAGGTCCTAGAGATGTGAAGCGACAGTATTAACCACTGCACCGCCATGCTGCCCAACATCTGTTAGTATTACTTTCTTTTACATCATTTATTGTTGTTTTCTGAGTTTGTAACTACACGCTTTCAAGATGGTGTTTGTATTTTCTGTTGGCTATGTGCATAACCAATAAACATGTTTGCAAGTCCCACCCCAAAGTACCAAAAAAGCACCCCAGCTGGTTTGGTACTTTGATACCGGTATTGGGCAGGAAATCAAGGGCAAAATATCAGTACTGATTTTTTTGTAACGAAAGTTTTGTATCTGGTGCAGTGGAAAAGCATTCTGAAAGCATAACTTGTTTAACCTTGAAATGGATTTAGAGGCAAAAGTGGATCTAACCTGGTACTAGCTGGTCATAACTGGCCTCTGAGTGTAATATACTTAATATATATGTGTGATATCTGATAAAAGTATCTCCGTGGATCCAGGCAAGATACAAGTGGTAGCTAACCATCTCAGAGTTACGTTGTTTTCTCGGGTTTGCCAGCTATTATTGTCATTTAATAGAGGGTTTTTGCTGAGTTGGCAGCCCCATTACTTAGGCTGTTGTCAGTGCAGGCAAGCGTAAGGTCTAAGAAGGCAATGCAGGGTGCTGTTGGGACCTGGACTAAGTAGTGCCATAGATGTTTTGAGGCACTGTCGACTAAGCTTATCACAACACCTGTGGCCTGTACTACGAAGCAGGGTTACTGGCTTATTGGGGTAACTTGTCGGATTTAAGGTAGCCTGGGCAAAATGTAAGTGAACGAATATGAAGCCCATTAAACTGTGGTACCTTAAATCTGACAAGTTACCCTGATTTGCGCAGCGGACGGGGACCTTTGCGCAGGGGTCATGTCCTGCCCACCTTGCCTCCTGGCTCGCCCTCAGTCTCTGGGGCTGTGGCTCGAGGGGCCCCTGTGAGCCCTCTGACTCCGGCTCAGCGGTTTCTTGCAGGTCCCCCTCCGTTGCCTGGACGGCCGCCTTCGGCCCTGGCTCCGATGTCCCCCAACTCCGGCTCGTCGGTGGACAGCGCCTTCACCAGCTGTGGCTGTGCCGTCGCCTGCCGTGGCTTCCCCTCCCTCCTTGCCTTCGCCAAGGTCCCCTTCGCCTTCCTCCTAGCCTCCCCTGGTCCCCCCTCAACTTCCTCCTCTCCACCTCCGCCTGTCCCTCAGTCTGCCTCTTCACCCCCTATGAGGTCCCCTCCTGCTCCTACCTCGCTGCCACCAAGGGTCCCTACGGCATCCACCTCTTGCCTGCTGGGGTTCCCTCAGGCTCCCTGTTTCCCTCTGTCCTTTGCCTTCCTGCCGCCTGGTTTTGTGACCCCTGTATCTGCTCCTCATCCCTCCGTTGTTCACTCCTGGTCCTTTTGTTCCTCCAGTGGGTGTTCCCTCTGTGTCTCCGTTCTTGGTGCACCTGTGTGCCTGTCTGCGTTCCCAGTCCTTTGCCAGTTGTTGTCTTGGTTGCTTCCGTTGTGCCTGTTCTGTGTGTCCGTCCTGGGGGGTGGGGGGGTTCTGTCATGCCCTGCTCATCTGATCCTCTTGTGTGCCACAGTCCCTCATTAACCTCGTGTGAAATCCCGATTGTTACCAGCTGTTTCGTATTATTTCTATTAAGTCCTGTGTTTTTCAGCCGGTGTTCGAGTATGTTTCCCCAGTCCTGTCATTAACGTTTATAGCCGTTGATCTCTGTTTTGTGCTCCGGATCGTACCCTACCCTCATTAAACCTCGAGTTTTCCCCCGTATCCTAGACTCAGGCAGTGTTCCAGGTGCTATCACCTGCTGCCTTGAAGAAGAAGGTGCTGACTCAGATTCATCAGGAGCACAACCATCAAGGAGTGGAGAGAAAATTGGACCTGCTGGAACAATGGCGTAATTGGCTAGGCATGTTCTCCGAGGTGGCATATTGGTGTCAGACATGTGAGAGGTGCAAGGTTGCCAAGGATACCCATCTAGCTGCCTGCTGTTTCATGGGCCATCTTTTGGCTTCACAGCCTAATGAAATTCTACCTATTGATTACATCATATTGGAGCAAGGAATGGAATGGAGAATGGAATGGAACATGTCATCATAATGACTGATGTCTTCAGCAAGTATACACTGTGGCTCAGGTTTTAGTTGCAGAATGGTTTTCGAAATTTAGTGTCCCTGTCTGTATATACTCGGACTAAGGCTGGAAATTTGAGAGTTCTCTTGTCCAGCAGCCTTGTGACCTCAACAGGATTGAAAAATCTCACAGAACCATGTACCACTTGTTGCAGTAATGGTCTATGTGAACACTTTAATCTGACCCTCTGTAACTTGTGCACTCTGCCTGTGTCCCGGAAGAGAGACTGGAATTCTTGCCTGCCTCAGGTACACTACTGTTACAACACCACTCCCTTTTAGTGACTTAGTAAGTCTCCCTTTTTCCTTTTATTCGGCCAGGGCCCAGGCTAAAGATTGATTTCTTGTTGGGAAGAGTTCCAGATCTTGTGTGTGGAGACAATCATGAGTTGACTTCAAGTGCACCAGACCATCCTGCAGCTGGGTTTTGAAGGGGCCAGAGAGCAGCTTGCAGACTGCTGCGAAGCGCCGGAAAAAAAACTATGATCAGCGTGTTTCAGATGTACCACTGAGGGAGGGTCAGTTAGTATTTCTGCTAGATTTCAGAGCAAGAGGGCATCATAAACCTAACACCTGTCGAGCTCTATGGTACATTGAGTACTAAACGTGCCAAAAATGAGTGGATCAATATACAACATCGAACCCGTAGATGACCAGACATAATCTAAGCAAGTCAATCATACCTTGTTGAAGGCCATGATCAGAGCAAACTCCTCCGGTGATATCTTCCCCAGTAGTCCATTCTCTGAGATACCACCTTCGGAGGATGAGTCTGCATGTCATGGTGACATGTTGGCATGAAGGTCCTCAGGTAAATATCATGAGCAGGCATTATATTTAAGTAGTTGTTAAAGGTCACACTTGATGCTGATTGCATGCCCCATTTCCAGTTTACCAGACCTCCAGTATTCATGTGGATTCTTTGTCGGAGACTGCTATTTTGTGGTTTACTGTTGATAATAGTTGGTATTAGCAAGATATCCATAGGTTCACCCCTTCCCTGAGTTAAGATCTCCCAAATCAGGACTGCAAGCTTGGGTTGGTGTTTTATTGGAGGATTCCAACCACAACTGCTATTCAAGTAATGCAGCTTTGCCTGCTCTGCTGTTGCTTTGACTGATTTGCCTGCACTGCTGCTACTGATTTGCCTGCACTACTGCTGCTGCTTTATCTGCTCTACTGCTGCTGCTTTGGCTGCTCAGCTTTTGATTTTTTAGAAGACTTCCCTTATCCCACCTCAACCAACTTTCCAGCCTCAGCTCTGAATATTACCTTTGTCCCTCCTGGATGGCGTGTGGATTGCAAATCTTTTGTATTTTCTTGTTCTGTAATTTTTGGTCATAATTAATAAATTTTCCTGCTTCATAGTACAATGAACCTAAATGCCTTTTGGGTTTTGGCACTCATTTGGTAAATATTCCCCTGGGTGAAATTCGCAAACTGGCATAGTGGGACTTCATACGGGTCGATGCCTGACAACCCAACACCTGCCTGCCACATATGCATAGCTACTGTATATTATACACATATTAACAACAATCTTTTTTCTAATGTAGCTGTACGTCTGTATAACAGAAGAAAGTTCACAGCAGTTGATTGAGAGGGGACTTTTTAACTCCTCCCTAAATAACACATGAGTATGGGGGTTGGTGTGGGTGTCCTGGGGTGGGGAGATGAGTTCTTTGATCTGGAGCCATTGTGCTAAGGATATAATCTCATTCGTTTTCTCTCTCTGGTCCCCGACAGCAGACCTGGTCATACCTGTTCCAGCACCGCATCCATTTGGTGCCCCTGTGTTCTTTCTCTCCAGTGATGCAGTAACTGCCACCTCTATTCCTTATTTCACCCCCTTCAGTATAAAACAACCGTATTGTCCCCATTCCACACTCCCATTCTCATGTCACATGTGCCGGTTAACCACCCCAACCAAAGCAAGTCACCCACACGTGCACAGTAGCTCAGAGCTTTGCTAGCTGCATGTAGCAGCCCCCTTACCTTCCCGTGCACCTGGGGAGTCTCCACTAGCCCCACGGTGACCGTGATCCATCCAGGAGCTCCGGGTTACAGAAAACACATCTTTATGCGCCAACGTTTGTAAGCAATAAAACACACAAGATTTTAAACCTTTTAAATGCTGAAGTATAGTTCAAAAAGCAGTTAGCTGGTTACAGTGGAGAAGGTTACTTCATCTCATGAATGTCAGCCTCGAGTGTATACTTTTATGATAATGACAGAATTTTATATCATGGCTGTATCATTTTTGTTTCCCCTGTAATAGCCTCTTAAAAGGGGTAATGAATGATACTACTCCCAGCTGTACTATTCAAGGCAATAGCATTGCATTGCATCCATTTTCTGCCTCTGTTTTCATTCTATGAACCTAAATATCTTTCTTGTCAGATAAATAATCCTTTAAGTGCCTCTAGATTCCTTCCAAATGCAGGTGGATTTGTGACAATCCTACCTGGTAGGTCAAATAAAACTTACATGTGCCTGCAAAGGACTTGTGTTGCATGTCTTTCTGGAGGATTTTTACATAATGTGCTTTCCAAAGTGAACATTGATGATGTGTGTACTTACTTGGGGATCTTTGCTGCAATGAAAGTTTACATAAGTCAGATGTTATGCGAGATGTATTTTTAGCATAACTTTGACCACAATGGTGTTTTATTTGTTCTGTTTTCTGAAGGCCTGCTGGTCTCATCATCATTCTTGGAGCCGCTTACCTCTCCATTCTGACTTCATTGTCTGCTCTTTTAAGGTGCTCATTTCCTGCTTCCTGAAAATGAACCCCATTTTATTACCTATTTACAACCTCGTTAGCTACATATATGTAAGGCTTCCCTGATCGACATGGCGAACTGATCCATACTACACGGCGACAGGATGACGGGACGAGGAATGAAACTGGCAGAGAGAAACACAAAATAGACCAGGCGGTCATGTTGCTTTGGTACAGAGGACAGGAAAGGCTGGTGGGGGCACAAAGTGAGGAAACCAGGTCTGGGCGTGTGGTCTGCCGGGGGTTCCAGAGACAAACCAAAACCTAAATGATTAGAAATTAGCTACATGTGAATAAAGGGGCTCATTATCTGACAGTGTATTGCCTTGGTCTGTCCACACTTACCATGTTGTAGTCAGTTGTGTCGGAAAGTATTTCACATTGCAGGGGGCACTGTATATCGTGACATTACAGACTAACACTGCTTAGGGTGCAGTGTCACAACTAAAACATAGCTTAAAGAAAAAATAACTGATCCGTATCATTAGGCTATTTTGTTTGATATAGGACTACAATCTATATGTTTTGTCCTTGTGCTCAAGAAGATATGTTTCATTTATTTATCTATTTATTTTGTTTATTTTTGGGAAGGGGGTGCTTCTTAGTCTAGAATTAAGCAAGAATGACCAATTTCATAGTGTCACTACACTGCAGAAAACGCACTGGTGCTGCTCACAGATTGTGGGTTTGAGTCCCGTCTCACCTCTGCCTCAGTAGTTTATGCTTTCCCTGCTCAATTTGTGGTGGTGCCCTTCCAAGGACACCCAATTAGATGGGCTCTATTTGTGGTAGGTTTTGGAATGATGTCCTTTTGAGAGTAAAACCTGCCTTATGCATTACGCATTCCAGGGATAAACCACAGGAGAGCTCAGAGCCTGTTTCCAGTTACCTGAAGATGTTCTAAGACGATAAGAAGTCAAATGATATGGTAGGAAATTTGTTTCCAAGCGGACAGGATGTCCCAAATAATTTCTCTGGGTACTCATAAGAGGCAGAGAGTTGGGTCAAGAAACTTGTGCTAAAGGTGAAACACAGGTAACCAAAGGAAATGGAGCAGAACCATAGCGAGGCCATAACCCCGATTTACAGTAGGAAGGACTAAAGCCTCTGGAGGTTAACCGCTACACCAGGATCACCAGTTAAATAGCAGCTGACTTGGGAAGCTGTTCAAACCCTGCATCTCCTGGCTGCTTGCAGCAGCAGCACTAAGAGGTTTCCCATGGAAAAACAGTTAAAGTGCCCTGGCCATGATAATGAGCGAGTTTCCATCAGGTTCCCAAGGACGGATTCATATCCCAAACCCTTCATCACCCCCCATTAAGTGCACGTCAAATTGCTCCCCGCTCCTTTCAAACAGATCGTAGGCATCAATGTTGACACCTGCTCTTTCGCCGTTGACACGTTCCCTTCATACCTGAGTATTTTTTCATAATCTCTGCTTTTATTCTTAATAGTCATGCTGGCTCATTTTCCTACTCAAGGACTTCCAATTTGGAAAACATTTTTCAGGGAATTGTTCCGGATCCATAAGGAAAACCAAATGATTATCACACAGTGACGATCATCGCCATGCGTGAAGAGCAGTGTGACTGAAATGCTTGCAAACTTTCTCTAGCCATTTGATCTTTAATTATTTTCAAAAGTATTTCATTGATAAAACCAAATCTTAACAGTGGAAAACCCCAAGTATTGATATGGATTGCCGAATGGATAATACCTTTCTTTAAATATGCAGAGATTAAATTATGCAATACTGTGGATGTACAGTACTTTGATGTTTACCAGTAGCTGGCAGATCAGAGCATGTATAATTTTTTTCAGGAGGTACATTGAGTTAACATAAATTGTTTTGCAAGAATAAAGTTAGTCAAAGCTAAGTAAATGAACAGAATGTTTTATGAATATGGTGTAACTATAATCTAAATATTGTGTAAATTTTTCTGTGCATCCAGTATGCAGTACATGGTTTTGCTGAGCCTGGAGTCTGTGCTGGAAAAGGTGTGAGGAACAGCCAGGATGCTCTGCCAGTCTCAGGGCACACACTCACCCGCACAGCCATACTATGACTATTGGCAATTGGAGACTCTACCTAATCTCATATAGATAGATGGCAGGAGGAAACGGGAGAAGCCTGTTACCAACCACACCAACCACCATCCAGTGTTACCAACCACACCAACCACCAACCAGTGTTACCAACCACGCCAATCACTAGCCAGTGTTACCAACCACGCCAATCACTAGCCAGTGTTACCAACCACACCAACCACCATCCAGTGTTACCAACCACACCAACCACCAACCAGTGTTACCAACCACACCAACCACCAACCAGTGTTACCAACCACGCCAACCACCAACCAATGTTACCAACCACGCCAACCACCAACCAGTGTTACCAACCACGTCAACCACCAGCCAGTGTTACCAACCACGCCAGCCTATAAACTGTACCAGATAAAGCAAATGAATACATAAAGGAATAACTAAAGCTGCATATGAGCAAAGCAGCTGTCTGTATTCGTGCAACTGTGTATAATTGCATTGTTGTGAATATGAAAATGAATATAAATATGAATATTAGTTGACTACAAAGTTAGATAAGTATTGGTTTAACAACTCAGGACTAAATATCAACTTGTTGCTGTCCTATACTGAATTATTTTTTATTACTTTGTTGATTCAATGTGTAGATAATATGTTTAAAAATGATAATATTTTCTTAGATTATTCAGCTTGGGTTTGTGCTGCCAAGGTCATGAAAAATATTTGGTAAAATCCGTTTGCTGAAACCTGGCAAAGCCTGGGATTCATCATTTCAGTCAATACATTGAAAAACCTCTACACTGATGCATATAATATACATTATGTGCAAGACAGCTGCCAGTGTTAGGTTATATTGATTTAGTAAAAATTCTAAATGCAAGAACATTTTAAAATATAAAAAAAATCTATATTTAAAGCAACTAGTACCCTTTCTTTGAAAAAAATAAATTGAAAATATCAGATCCTATAAAACGTCATTTATTTTTATGTTTTATTTGTTTTGAGAAATGTTTTTGTTATGTTATTTGATATATTTGCCGGGACTTATTCACTTTCATTTGGAAATGTGTCTTTTACATTAATGGACTGTGGAATTAATCTCGAATGACTTCATGTGGTTTGATGATTTTAAATATTTATTTTTTTCATATGTTCCATGAGTCACTGCTAACGTGTCCCACAATAGCTCATGCAGTCAGGGTCCGGAGACCACATTTCAAAAAAATAAAATGAAATCCTGGCCTCTATGAGTGACTTTTTAAAAAAATTTGTGTTGCCAACAAAGTAAATACTTGAGGAACGGAAGGGGAACCTTTCAGTGACCGGGCGAGCAGGCGGCAGTAAATTTGGAGTCCCCCCACTTTACAAGACATGGGGCAGCCATCAGATTGAAAGGGGCTTTCCAAATTATTACAATCATTTGTCATCACATTAGCAGCTGGCCGATGGCTTGGGAAATCGTGATTGATTTTTAAAGCAGCAAGGTTTGGATCATAAGTACTAGATATCGTTTGCGTGTTGGGGGGAAAAAAATCCTGGTAAAAGATGGAGAGACACTCAGTCTCCTTTGTCTCATGGACCTAATTTTAACTGTCCTTACCTCACTTGCAAAGCAGTTCAGCGGTGACTTTCTCAGAACTTACCTTTTGGCCATCTCCACATTAATGCACGGAGCACGGATGTCAGATGGAACTCACTGCCCTGTCTGAGCCTCCGGCAGAGGCTGCTCAGCTACTCTGTCTGTAACCTGCAAATGCACTTCATTATTACCACGTTTTCATTTCTGCAAACAGGCCTTGGGTTCCGTGAATGAAGAAAATGTTCGAGAGAAAGCGTTTTGCACAAAAGAGGATTGCTGTCTAATGTCTAAATTTCTGTTATTATTAATCTCATCCTAGGTTATATTAAAAAAATAAAGTGATAAAAATAAACGAATCATTGTGCCTCTGGGGAGCTGCATATCTTTGACCAGCCTGGGGGCATGAACGATGATTGTATGGTAAGAAAACGTTCAGGGTTTTAGAGAAGCATTTTTTAAAAAAAACTTGCATTTTGCCTGGCCACATTAAGTGATTTGTTCTAATTTTGTTTCATTCTACTATTTAACTGTAGTCAATTGTGTTTTTAATTTTATTTTTTTACTATTTGATTAGGAAATTCCATTTCTTTTCTTCCAGTGTATTAAAGGAAACATTTATCAATATATATAAACAATAAATAATATTTATTGTATAAGATTCTCTTTCTAGCATAAGGAAAGTCCAGCTGTTGGGTTTGTGTGCTTTCAGAAGTGAAAAGGCTTCACACATTGTTATTTCAGGTGTAAATGTTATTTAAACTTCCGTGTGACTATAAGCTGCAGCAGCCGATTGTGATTTAAGATACAAAGGACACAAAGGCCATATTTGGTGGCCGAGAGCTTAAACAAAAATACTTAAATGAATGAGTGTGAAATATGGGCAGGCTGGTGAGGGGGTGTGATACAGTCACTGCAGTTCCTGTGAATCTAGATACAGATGTGCATGCCTCTGCAGGTGGGATTTAACACCCCCCCCCCACCACCCAAGAGTATGTTCATGGATGTTCACCAGCAGCGTGACAGCCCTGCAGCTGCCCCCGGGAGCTCCGACTGGCCCCCAGGGGGCCTTGCTGTCTAGTAGTTCAGGGTGAGCCCCTCTGCAGTGCACTCCCCTTTCCAACAGGCCCCCAATTTGGGCCATTGTGCTGCCCCAGAACGTCAGGCTCTCAGGTGAGCAGCTGAGGGACTAGCTGGTATCTGCTCCTGCCGTGGGCTGTTGCTTTGTTCAGACAAGTATAAATAAATGGGAAAAAAAACACGTACATAAACGTTACATAAATTATTTTTCCATCAGCATTGCACAATCTGTTCTGGCACTGAGCTCTACCTATGTCAGGGCCTTAGTAATTTATATATAACCATTATTAAACAGAGACTCCTCATTGAATCATCAATTTGAGTGGAGTAATTATCATTTCCTTAACAATTATTGCTCCAATCTGTTTCAGCTCAGCATGAGTTTTCAAAATATTTTTATTGATGCAAATTATTTACCTATTGAAAGCAATGACTAAATGGGGTTATTTAATGTCTTTAAAAATACATTTAATTACAACTCTATAAATATAAAGCATAAAAAATACTTACAAAATGTACTAATGGTGTTAAGTCATTATTTAAAAGCTTTCCCCTAGTATGCATGATTCACAAGTGTAATTTTTCAAAGGAAATAAACATATTGAACTGTAACCCTTTAGTCAAGAAATGGTCAGAAGATAGATGAGCAGATCAACGGGTTCAAGTCTCATGACACCAAAGAATTTAAAAAATACAGGAAAATTACTGTTCATTGAGGACACCGGGGTCAAGCCCTCAGTATTTTTTCTGCAACTTCAATAACCACTATCAATTATTGGGCTCGTCTACGAAGGACGTTTTAAAAATCCTGCCAATGGCTCTGTTACTATTACTGTCTAAATGACATAAAGTGCACACACAAAAATGGCCACTTTGTAACTGTAATTACATTCACTTCACCCCTGAAATAAGAACACTTCAAACACAATTGTAATGTAGATTTCTGGATCTGTTCCTGCCATGTCCTGTTCTGTCTGTTGTTACCCCATTTGGCCAGCAGGTGTTGCTGGTCATCTTGTTCTTCCTTCAGTGTTTTAGCACCTTTTCTTATTTCTTAGTGTGTTTCCCTGCTCTTTGGGCCACTGCATTACTGAATGGGCTGAGTGTGCCGCTTAGAATTGTGCAAGGCATCCCTATTGTTGTCGGTTTGAGGCTGGCCTCGTGTTGGACATATCACTGTAGAATGGAGTCTCCAACCATGTTGGACATTTTGTGTTAGTTTTGTTAGTTGCCCCTGCTTGTGTCTAGTTTGCGGTATGATCGTTAACTATTGTTCCTAGTCCTTCCTAATGTTTGAGTCAGCAGTGATTATTACCCACGTCTAGCTAAAAAAGCTAAATTAATAAAACAAATAATAAAAAAGTTTTTAAAACATTTAAAAATCTCTTTATATACGTCATATATTATTTCTCTCTCTCTCTCTCTCTCTCTCTCTCTCTCTCTCTCTGTCTATATATAAACACAAAACAAATGAAAAATGCATTGTAGGTTTGCATGAGGCCGGGGGGTCGTATCGTGCAATTTCCCAGCATGCAGATAACCGTAGTAACAGTAGCCAGATGTTGGAACCACTGGGCACATGAGAGCACCCACACACGTTGCGAAGGTTCCGATATCGCAAGACAGACCACACCAACGGAGGATCATTGTATTGTGCGGCAAGCATTACAGCACCCCAAGACATCTGCACCTGCCATCCGAACGCAGGTATTCTACAACACTCCGCGTCATCCTGCACCGTGTCTCGACGGCTGGCATCAGCCGGACTACGGGTTCACCATCCCATGCATACTGTAGGCTGTCATCAACACCGTCACAGAGATGGCTACATTTAGCGCGATGCCGGGAGGCAAGGACTGATGACAAATGGTGTCGTAGCATGTTCAGTGGTGAATCTCGGTTCTACATTACCACAGATGACCATTTATGTTGCCTGTTTGATCTGATATTGTAATCACTGCGATACAGTCACATGACCGCGAACAGATTCATTTCCACCACTCTGCTTTTTTGTCACTGACTGTGTGTGTGTGTAAAGCAAAGTTGTGTAAAGTTATATATAGACATCTCTTTTCCTCAGCCATACATTTAAAAATGTATAAGGCAAGGCTTGGAGTGCATTATCCCACGTGTACCACAGTCACTATACATTTGGCTTACACGCTCATGCAATAAGACTGGCCTTTGGGCATAGCAGCAGGTAGTATGATTGGCGTATGGTGTTGAATTAGACAATTGTCAAATTGAAGACAGTGGCTTGGTTGGAATTTAAGCAAAATAGTAGGTTTGGGTGATTAGATACTTTTCATACCATCAAGACATGACACCATAGTATATGGTATTTCGACGGCATTTTAAAAAGCAATGCTGTTCTAATATTTTGAAATCTTGGTGACAAAATTCAGGTCCCCCATGATATAGTTTCAAGTCCTGTAAAGGACATGCCGTGGTATGCCATGGGCTCACATTTATTTGAAAATTTGGAAAAATGTATAAACCTTCTTATTATTTCTAGGTTGGCAAATTAGCCACAATCTATGACAGAAGCAACATTACCTGGCAGCAGCAGTGAACTTTGGCTACAGAAGTCTATCAAGATCACAGACATCTGGAGAGGAAAGCAAAAAGAAACAACTCAGACAGACTCTGCAGCCGCACATCCAGGGATGAAATAAATCAGTCAACAACCTGCCTTTAAAACGCATTCACTTATGTGTGATCAAACCAGAGGCACAGCACTGTAACGTAAACATTACAGCATAGCAACGTGATTGCTAAGCATTAGCATTACATCATGGAAATAATGTAATGATAAGCAATTTATTACAATAAATAAAAAAACAAGAAGCATGACATTTATACTTATACTTGTACTTGAATACACCAAAATATTTTGTTCACATTTAGAAAGTAAACCTCCAAATTTTTGTCACTTTCTTTTGCCTCAGTGCTACCCATGGTGATTATAAAACCAGAAAATTAAAGTTATCCTCATAATAGACAGCGGGTGGTTCACAACCAATTTGCTTTCGATGTGTGTGGGTCCCATCTAGAAATAATCTGTTTTTCTCTTTACATCATTTGGTTTTAATTTGCTTTTATATAACATTGATATATTGTTATTTCACGTCATCGGTCGCAGTGTGCTGAATATGACTGGTGTGATAATAAAGCCGTACTTTACTTGCTCTATTAACATAGCCATCAATGCATTAAGATGACAGGGTGAGGCAATTGTGCAATAAATAAAACCTCTTTTATATCAAGGCTTTAGGTGTACACTTTTTAATGGACAAACCAACGTCATGATCAACAACTCAGTGGTCAATTTTTTCCTCCAAATACCAAGTCAAAGAGCAGAAAAGGTACATAAAAGACAGAATTTTATTTTACTTAGGGGATCATTTCTGTCGGGCAGGGCATTGTTACAATTTGGTAGCCTGATGGGAAAACTTGATTGTCCCAGGATGTTGAGCTAATGATTCTGTGAGTGGTGGGCCATGTTTTCACTTGGTTTTAAAATGCGTCTTGGGACAAGTGGACGCATTGCGATCCGATCACTCAAAACACTTGCTGAAGTGGCCTGGGACGCATTACACTAGATATGTTTTGTAGGCGTCCTGATGTGTGTCTGAAAAGGACGTCATAATAACTGTGCACAGGGCCATTTAACCTTCTAGCAGAAGTAACGTAGGCAGGAAGAAAGTCTGATTACGTGGTCAGTTGGACACACTGGAGATGCATCATAGACTCAGGTGTAAATGCAGATGTGTCTTGGCTGTACCCTTGCGAACTGATCGCCCAAGACACATTTTAAAACCAAGTGTAAACAAGACTTATAATACTGCCCAAGCCTAAATAGTAGTTCTACTAATAAATGTATGTGAAAATAATATTTTCAAGTATAAATGTGTAAACAGTAACCGTGGTAAAAGTGGGTTAGGCAACTACCCTCTGCTTCATATTGGGTGGTTGTTACCTTCCACAGCTGTGCATTTAAAATTGTGCATTCAGTAACACTTACTTACCACCTTGTTCAATGGTTGGGAAACTTTGAATGCTGCAGTCTGCCTAGCTAGCTGCTATGGGGATGTGTAGCAGGGGATCAGGCTACCTGGCTAGCTGCTCCAGGGGGCATGTGCCCGGAGAGCGGGTTGCCTGGTGAAGGGCAGGCCGCCAGTCTAGCTGCTGCAGGGATCTATCTATTTCTGTGAGCCTTCATGTGTCCTTACAGGGAATCTTCCCTCGGCGGCTCACTGCACTTTCTGCAAAGTCATCACTGCTCAGTGTTGTGCGGCATCTGAACTGCCAAATCTCTTAAAACCTAATCTATCAGATATATACAATGCTCCTCTGTTTGAGTAATATTTTCGTCGGGCCTCCGTCTGAACACCAAATGCTTCGTCAAGAAGCCTGAGGGCCTTGCTCTCTTTTGCAGGTTTCCAGGGCTTTCATAACTAATCCCGTTTGTCATTTTTTTTTAATTCTAGCACTGAGCTGTTTTTGTTTGGGAAAAGCTGCCTTGCCAAAGGATGGGCTGCATCAGAGGTACCTAGCCAACCTTTATTATGGTTCATATCCTCGTATGCCACTTCAAGATGGAAAGCTATTAAGGAGAAGACACCCCTGAGGATCTCTGCTCTTCTTGTGCGATCTGTTGTGGAAGTAAACTGAGGCATTTGCTGTAAGAAAGGATTTGGCTTCAACCGAAGACTAGTATTCCTTGGGGAAAGGTGCCCATAGTATCTGACTTAGGAGGGAATCATGGGGAATTGTCCAAAACAAATTATTTTAACTACTTAGGCCTTTAAAATAGGCTGCCTACCATACTTGCAGTGGTGTTAATTGGTTTATTTCTGTTTTTATTTGATGAAAATGGAATGCTTAATTATGTCTGCCTGAATGATTAAAGCTAATCTACATGGCAGTATATTTAACTGCTTGACTACTAGTCATTAACATGTTTTTTATTGATCTTTTTGTAAAAAATTTGCATTGTCATTTTCTATTTTACAGGCATCTCAGGGGCAGTCCCTAATGCCTGAATCCATAGGTTTATGTCATGTTATTAAATATTATAACTATATATTTTCCAGCCCAAACTTTATCTAAAACAATGACTGTGACATGTGTTCTGCTAATTTGGAATATGGCGGCTGGATTTGCAAGTGAGAATGATAGGGATTAAAAACAACCACAGTCCAGTCCTCATTTTGTGTGCTACATTATGAAGATAATTGCATTTTGGTGACGTCGGTGTCCTACTAAATTTTATTTAGACTTCATCATTTCTTAATGTAAATTCAAGGATAATAAATGTATGCTCGCCTTTTGTACTATATATTTGCAATTAGTTACTTCAGTACTTTCATCCCCTGACATTGTTAGTTTTTTTTTTCTTCACATTTCTTCTTTGTCCATGTAATTCAAAGCTTTTAAGGAGCTTCAGAGTGAAACAGTGAGTCAGAGTCTCTAATTAAAGGAATGCGTCAAAACAAACACTTTTACCAAATGAGCTCATTTAGCGCTTGTGGTTCTCAGTTTAAAGATATGACTGGATTTGGGCGGAAGCCTTTTCAGCCATAAAGCACTATTTCCTTCCATCTGGTTTGTTTGTAGAGTGTTCAAAGTCCTCAATTGTCTCTTTTTTTCAATTCTCCATCGTTTATTAGAGGCATTTTCTTGCATGTACTTGTCTGTACTGAGAATGGCTTAAGCTCCCCATGATGTTCAAAAACTGAAGGTTGAAAATGATTAAGTGTGTGGTGTAGGATAAAAGGCATTTGACTCATCAGGGATTGCAATCCCAACAAGAATTCGGAGATATGCTGGTTTTTTACAGTATGGGAGATTCGTACTATAACCTTATCCTAAGCAATTTAAGATGAGGAAACAATTAATCAACTATGTGGTAGTTCTGCGTTGTGACAGTAAACAATGTTGGTGAGTCATATATACATCTTTGAAGTCATGGTTTTACTGTCTCCAAATTAGAACCTAGATGTGTCATTAGTGTTTAATATACATTATATTGGGTCTCCAATAAATGGCGTGTCTGCAGGCAAGTCAGTCAGCTCCTGGCTTGGCCGGCGTGTGTCCATTCCCACAGCAGCAGGCTGCAAATGGCCAGTTCCATCAAACACCCCTGCTGGCTGCTCTGTTCTGGGGGGAGTGTGGACCCCAAAAAAGACACAACCAACTTCTGATCTCCCACACAATGCCAACGGTGCTTCTTCGGAGACTGTAACATTAACCACATACGTAATGTTACATTACACTAGACTAGAATGTTACATTCACCACATTCATGTAGTGAAGCAAACCTTGGTTTGTGTGTGTGTGTGTGGGGGGGGTGTTTGTAAAAGGAGGTAATAATTTGTGAAAGTACTGAAAAATACTCAGTATTTAAAAAGTACATGTTAGTGCGTAAACGTTTTGGAGTGGGAAGTGCGAGGACTGGTGTTTATGAGGGGAAAAGTATTTTGTTTACATCTAATGAGGAATGTTTGGCTTGTTAATAGGATGGAAAGTAAAACTATGCTTATTTATAACATTTCTCCATTGTAACACAAAATGATTACCTATTTGTATATGTACATACACTCACTGGCCACTTTATTAGGTACATCCTGCTAGTACCAGGTTGCATCCCTTTTTGCCTTTAATTCTTCATGGCATAGATTTAACGAGGTGCCTGAAACATTCCTCAGAGACTTCATGTTCACATGATAGCATCATGCAGTTGCTGCAGATTTGTCTGCTGCACCTTCGTGATGTGAATCTCCCGTTCTACTACATCACATGGGATTGAGATCTGGTGACTGTGGAAGCCATTTGAGTACAGTGAATTGCTATGGTCAAGAAACCAATCTGATATGAACTTTGTGATATACCACGTTATCCTGCTGGAAGTAGCCATCAGAAGCTGTGGTCATTAAGGGATGGTCTTGGTCAGTGACAATACTTTAATAGGCTGTGGGATTTAAAGGGTGCAATATATAAACCAGGGGTCTCCTATCCAGTAGGTTTTCTATCCTACCTGGCTTCTGAGGAGCCACTCCTGCTCTCAGGTACATACCAGGAACAGGTGTGACTCATCAGAAGCCAAGTGGGACAGCATGCATGGAGAACCTCCCCAGGGAGACATCCTAGAGCTTCAGCTGACTCCTTTCGATGCAGAGGAGCAGTGGCTCTACTCTGAGCTCCTCCTGAATGTCTGAGCTCCTCACTTTATCTCTATGGCTGTGCCCAGACACCCTGTGAAGGAAACTCATTTCAGCTGTTGTATCATGCAGTCTCATTCTTTCATTCACTACCCAGACCTCATGACCATAGGTGAGGGTTGGAACATAGATCAATAGCTTCACCTTTTAGCCCAACTCTCTTGTCACCACAACAGACATAAGAACATAAGAAATTTACAAGTCAGAGGAGGCCATTCGGCCCATCAAGCTCATTTGGGGAGAACTTAACTAATAGCTCAGAGTGTTAAAATCTTATCTAAGTCTGATTTAAAGGAACCCAGGGTATTAGCTTGCGCTACACTAACTAGATGGCTATTACACACTCTAAATACATGCAGGGTAAAGAAGTGCTTTCTCAAATTCTCCCACTAATTTCCACTTGTGGCCATGGGTTCTAATACTAATACTGAAGTAGCCATTTGGCTGATCAGCATCCAGACCTCTTAGAATCTTATATACCTGGATCATGTCCCCCCTTAGTCTCCTTTGCTCGCGGCTAAACAGATTCAGCTCAGCTAACCTCTCCTCATAAGACATTACTCTAAGACCAGGAATCATTCTCGTCACCCTACATTGCACCTTTTCCAAGGTAGCAATGTCCTTCTTACGTTATGGTGATGAAACCTTCACACAATATTCTAGGTGGGGTCTTATCAAGGAATTATATAATTGTAGCATAACCTCCCTTGACTTAAACTCCACACATTTAGAGATGTAACCTAACATCTATTGACCTTTTTAATTGCTTCCCCACATTGGTGAGAGTGGGACATGGAAGCATCAACATACACACTGAGGTATTTCTGATAATCAGCTACCTTTATTTCAATATTTCAATACTTAATATTTCTGCTCCCTGCATGGATTACCTTACATTTATCTATGTTAAATTTCATCTGCCAGGTATCAGCCCAGTCGGTACTTAAATCCAGATCCCATTGTAGCCTCTCTGCTGCTAGATCAGTATCTGCTACACCACCCACCTTGGTGTCGTCTGCAAATTTAACCAGTTTACTGTATGTATTGGCGTCAATATCATTATTGTAAATTAGGAACAATAGTGGTCCTAAATTTGCAGCCTGCGGTACCCCACTATGAACACAGGCCCACTGTGACATTGTGCCTCTAATAACTACCTGACTATATATACATATTATCTCACTACCTCCCGCACCAGCTCAGGCTCAGGTACTGTATGCCTCATGGGGAAAATTTCTATAACAAAACAAGAAGATAAAAGGAGATACGCTAATTTGTAGATATGCCAAATACTGCTGCTTTCTTTTAAAATAGAGTATAATGTGCATTTTAGTTGAGATATTTTGACTTTCTTACATGAAAACTTTCCATCCCAATTTTACTTCATTAAAAAAGTCAAGGTTCAGGGTTAGACCCCTTCATGTCCATTTGAAGTCAGTTTAACACATGTGAAAAAGCTCAAGGTCGATCATCACTGGGTTTGCTTACAGGTAGAAATGACACAGGTAACACAGGGCTTAATTACTCTTCCCCAAAAAAGAATGATCATTGCCAACCGGGTAAACAGACTGCCTACAGCTGGCCCATGAGTGTTCCACAGGCTATATGCAAAACCAAATAATGAAAGATTTAATAAACATTTGATTGACATCTGATATTCCAGGTGAGGTGATTTACAGTAATCATTCCAGCAGAAAACCCCGACATACTCCAGCAGGCCCTAAATCTATTTAGCGTTTCATGAAGAAATCATTTGCATTCCTTTGGGAGAGACATGACATATAAACTAGCAACAAGACCAGCCGTGTTTCTTAACCCTTGTACTTACAGCACACTGTGAAAAGAAAGTCGTATTAATTAGGCTTGTAATGCATGATTTAAACGATGGATGAAACCCTTTAGATGTGTTTTACAGAATTTGTGCAGGTAAATGAATAACCACAGGTGTAATATCCATCCATCCATCTGCCATACATGCTTATCAATAACAGAGAAGACTCTGGGAAGACATAGCTCCTGATTCAGCCAACTGCATGCTTTTTGTCCTGGTGGAAGAAACCCCCCCTGCGAACATTATAAAAAGCACCAAACACTTGGAGAGCATGTCAGCTCCACAGGGCCAGGGGCAGAAAGCAAACTCACAGCCATACAGGTGTGAGGTAAAATGTGTTAGCATTTCAGTATGGTTGCTAGGCAGGCTGTGCACTTCCTGTTTGTTTACATGAATCATGCTCACTGCACAAAATATGCTGATCTTAGCATTTGAATCTTTGTAATGGTCCAAAGATCAATACCCATCACAGTTCTTTACTCTAAAATCAAGCTGAAATGCTCCAAACAGAAAAAAAAATACGCCTGTAAATATGAAGTCATCAGTTTTTCCCCATGGATTTCAGCATGTACGCTGCACCTACACGCGGTTCACAGCATTCAGTACTTAGCTCTCAGCTGATTTAACAAATGAAGGCTACATTCAGGCCAATTCATTTGGTCAACCCTGAATGCCAAAGGTTTACAACCAAGTACCTCCTGACACAGGGACTACTGACCCTCCCTTTTGACGCACTTCTCGGCCACCCAGTAATGTGCAGATCCTTGAAAGAGGAAGAAATGAAGAGCCCAGAAAAACGACGAGTTCAGTGATATATCACAAGCCCCACATTAATTTACAATTATGCTGCACAGTGTCAGGGCTTTAAAAAAAGACCATCCAGTGACGACTTAGGATACACAGTCAGGAATGGATTTAAGTGAAAAAAAAAGTACAGCCTGACACAGGTAAGACACTTCTTAAATACTTTTATTTGCTGTTTTCAAAACTGGGTGAACTAGAGGTGGCGTAGGGAAAGCTGATGACATATCACCATTGCTGAACCGATCAAGACTAGATTTATAGTGATTGTTGGCAGGTGTTTTCTTATTATGTCATTCAACACATAAGTCATTAGATTAGTTGCCTAATCAAAAAAATAATTACCAGATTAATCAATACAATAGTAATTGTTAAGTACAGCTTTAGATTTTATATACACTCCACTGTACCTGTGAGGTGTTTTTTTGCCAGATAACTGCAGCTAGTCTGTACAGTGAAAAACAAACTAGGTAATAGTAACACAATTGGGTCGGTATGTCTCTGTGTGATATTTGTTTTCTAGTTATACCATTGTAGTGTCTATTACAGTTCTGACTGTTATGTCACAGAACATGTTGGTCATTGTGCAAATGAGAAATAAATACAATATATATATATATATATATTTAGACACATAAAGAATATAAATAATATAAATGACATTTTAAGACATTAAGACATATGCGAAAATATATAGTTAATATATATAAATATATAGAAAATATATAGTTATTATTGCCTGATATCCAACGTGTGGCTGATATCCAACATGTGGCTGATATCCAACGTGTGGCTGATATCCAACGTGTGGCTGATATCCAACATCAGTGGCTGATATACAACGTGTGGCTGATATCCAACGTGTGGCTGATATCCAACGTGTACTGCACTATCTGCTGTCGACTCAAGTCGCCAGTTTTCTGGCTCCACTCTGACCTAAATCACTCTTGCCAAGGCATGAATCGAGAAACCAAATGATCCACTGCAAAAGTCAAAAGAAAGGGACAAGCCCAGTAGCCTCACGGTAATGTGACTTTCTCCCACGGTACCACAATCAGCAGGGCGGAGCTAGGACCTGAGCTCATGAATATTATATAAGCCAAAATAAACTGTTACACTTCCCTTTTATATGCCTATGGTTTATCAGATTCCATCAATTTTTGCGATTCAGTAATCTCTACATCTCAGCTACATAATTAATGTTACTGTTACTGTAGGTCCTTCAGGGATGGTGTGATTGTCTATGTCTAATGAATCCTCTTCCGTTTCATCACCTTCCTCTCCTTATCAAACCTACTATAGATTTTCAGTACTTCTAATGAGGATACAGAAGAGAATAAACATATGAGATATGTTTGGTAACTGGTAACTTATATCCAGGATGGAATTCAGTGCTGCTTGTGATTGTTATCTAGAATGGAATGCACTTTGTCAGACAGTGCATGCTCTATGAAGAATACCCAAAAAACACTGGTATGTATTAGATGCACAGCAAATGTTATTGCATTGCATGTGCTCACGTAAGCATGAAGTCACATCCTCACTGACATTCTCATAATTAGACATATGCATATGCAATTTGAACAAGTTAATAAATAATTCAGAATGGCTATTTATTGCTTGTCAGATACTGATACTAAGTATCTAAATGCAGATGCATTATAATGTAGTTATCATTGTTTGTGTCGAAGAATAGATTTATATGGTCCATTGATATAATGAATATGTTATATTGTATAAGTGTTGATTAGAATAATTTTGTAATTACTTTTGTCACTTGGATTTAGGTAATACATCAATGTAGAACTGTACTCAGAAATTACTTTTTAAATAAATTCATTATTCTAAATACATTAGTTTGTTGTGCAAATTAACATTGCTTTCCTTCCTGGAATTAAAGAAAATTGCTCTGCTACCAGCAAAGTATCAACATGTAAACACTCATTCAAAGTGCATTTGAGCTGATATCGCCTTGTCCAAAAAAAGCCCACCTTCATTCTGCTGCCCACTCACGCACTCATCAAAAACATCAGCTAAACTTAAGGTGTTAACAAACCTCGATCTGAAATATCCTTCAGACATAATCGGCTTCAGCTCAGAGACCTTCAACTGTGGAGACATTTAAATCATTCCATTCACTGATGTCAGATGTAAGATTCTGAAGGACACTATATTCTCTGTGTGACTATGATTGAATACATTTTGATGAATATTGATTATAAATGCTGCATCCATGCCAGTATTAAAAATGATAGATACCTTTACTTTGTTATTCGTCTGGGTAAAATGACAGCTTTTCTTCGATCCAAACCAGATTCTCATATATTGAGGCTGGAAATGGGCCAGATATTATTTGCTGTTGTGCAAATGCAGCAGAAATCCCAAGGCAGCAGGTCTGAAACAACAGTCCAGCAACCAGCACTGATCTGAGGGTGGCCCTGATTGGTTATTTACCATGCAGGGTGTTGATATGAAGAGTCAATAATTCTCTTTTGTGAACGATTCTCAGCAAATGTGAAATGTACTGCCCGGTCATGAGTGACCGCAAAAGCAAAACACCAGCTGATCGGCAAGCAATTTGGGAGATTCAGGTTGGGACAGCAGGCAGGTGGGTGGCTTGATAGGGATGACAGGTGGGGGCCGGCGATGCCATAATCAGAGAAGCCTGTGACGGGGGGGTGGGAGCGGTCAGGAGAGCACTGCAAAGTCGTGACGTCATAAGCATGTCCCCAGACCACCTTTCATCTCCACTGATAGACGTTTCCTGGAATTAGCAATGTGAGTCATTGCGGGCCAGCGCCGGTCATCATTATTACAGTACAATCCAGTCCTTCAGAAACTCTTCAACTAGGTGCATGTATAATACAAAAGCGATTCAAAATCCTTCGAGACATCACTTTTAACATCCTTCGGCTTGATCATAACCATATCTGAGTTTAATTTGATTTAATGTCTTACTCAAAAAGCAAAGATTCAGATCATTTTAAACCATGCTCTGTTGTCAAATGGATGAGCGGCAGAAAATGTTAAGGTTAAAAGTGCATGCTAATATTTTTAAATTAAATCATAGTTTCAGACATACAGTACAGCAATCCCTGCATTTAACATAAGGGATTATATTCTTTTTCTAGGCTCATAACGAGGCCTTACAGTGTTCATTTTTTAAAGTTAATTGAACATATTCAAAATGGTTCTTAGGATTGCGTATTTTAAAATAAGAGCACCAGACTCACAGCTAGAAGCAGCTGTGGTTCCCTTCACAACTGAGGGGTCTGTCCTTAAAAATAACTTGCCCCAAACTTGACTGAATTTACTTAACTGACCCATTTCAAGGAACTACCATTAAGAAGAGGAAGGGACTCATCATTTGTCATGTTCCTGCACTCTCTGGCCAATCAGAGTTTCCATATGTTAGGAATAAAAACTTCCTTTTCAAAAATCCCCAAACCACTCAGAATCACATCATTTGCTGTCATACTGGAAATTTCAAGTTCACACAAGACAAGCTGAAAAACCTCTTACAGTAACTAGAGGAGAGCATTAATGATCATCTATCTGCATGTGATGACATAATGTATGTAGCAATATTTCACAAACAATTTTTACTTAATAAGACATTGCTTTGCCCTAAGTTACATACTACTCTGTTTCACATAAAGCATAATTTCTGATTAAGTGCATTATCCCACTGGCAGCGTGTCAGTTTCTAAATTTATCTTTAATCTCTGATGTTATATACCCTCATATGTATAATAATTTGAAACACAAGGACAGTGTGTGTTACATGAGATTAAATTCATTTGACCATAAAATCAATCAATCCATCCATCCACTGTATTTCCAATAAATGCTAATTGAGTACATGGCCATACTGTTTTTATAATGGATACTACTTGTGGCCCATCCATCCATCCATCCATCCATCCATCCACTATATTTCCAACAAATGCTAAATGAGTGCAGGGCCACACTGTTTATGAAAAAAAACATTAATAAACACAACTTGTGTCATCTGTTTAATTAATTTAGACCCATTATTATCAGTCCTGAGAAACCTGCCTGCCTTAAGCTTCCTTCATTTGTGTGACTCTGTACATGTATGTTGCCATGAGAAATGAACATGAATGATCTGCAGAGTCAGATTTTTGATCAATTTTATTTGTAATACATATGAGCACTTGTTTTTAAATATTAAAAGTTTAAATATCATTATTGACAGGCTGAAGCAAGGAACTAAGGAACAATTTGGTATGTGTAATTACAGAATGATGATGGAATTTTAAAACAGATGCTAATTGAATTCCGGCAAGTTGGATATTCATAACAATTTATAACTATTATTTGTCTTGGAATACAACCCTTTTCAGAAGTTGTTGAGAATTTGTATCTTATATGTGGAATACTATTTGAATACACCTTTTGTTCTACTTTTAGCACGGCAGATGCTATTAAATACACATTTCCATCCATCCATCCATCCATTGTCCAAACCACTTATCCTACTGGGTTGTGGGGGGGTCCAGAGCCTATCCTGGAAGCAATGGGCACGAGGCAGGGAACAACCCAGGATGGGGGTCCAGCCCATCGCAGGGCACACTCACACACCATTCACTCACACATGCACAGCTACGGGCAATTTAGCAACTCCAATTAGCCTCAGCATGTTTTTGGACTGTGGGGGGAAACTGGAGTACCCGAAGGAAACCCCACGACGACATGGGGAGAACATGAAAACTCCACACACACTCGAATCTGGGTCCCAGAGGTGTAAGGCAACAGTGCTAACCACTGTACCACCATGTCGCCCCTAAATACACATTTCCTGAAATGAAAATCAAGCAATTAGAATTTACAATTTATTTCACAGCTGCTGCTAAATATTCCATGCAGGGTCAGACTCGCTGACATTGATGGTTAACCTGGCCTTAGCCGTTTGCCACCTTAATCTGCTGCAGTCAAATACATCATTCATATTTAAAAGTCAAACTGACACCTTGGGATCCAGTTCAATAACAAACTACGCTTGTCAGTAGCGATTAATTAATTTATTTGGAGAATTTTGGGTATGCGTGTTTTGACAGATCCACTCTAAGACTTGTGAAAACAAAAATGACAAAAAAAATAAAAACCTATTCATATAATTGTACACTCCTGTTGCATCAATGCCATGGCATGTAAATAATGAGCAGCATTTGATGGGCGGTGGGGAGGGTTAGTGGATAACCTCACACCTACAGTTTTTACAGAGTTCCTACCCCTGGCTCTCTGTGTATATAAGCTTGTACAGTGTGTTCCCTCTGTGTTCGCTGCAGAAAAGAAGATCCACTCCTGTATTTTTTTAAGAACTTAATATGCATTTACAGGTGTGATAGAAAGCATGATATTATAATAAATAAAAACAAAAAAAGCAGTTTAAATATAATGCATGCACAAATCAAGAAAACCCATCCAGCATTCACAGAAAAAATCTGAAACTGTATGACTCACAAAAAACGTAAAGGAGGAAATGGGGAATCGAGTGCGGTTCTCGCTAGAGCTGTGAAACTTGGACAGACATGAGAAAACAGTCTATCCTGCAAAGAGCCCTGTCTTCTTGCATCATTAACCAAAGCCTCTGTACAATGACACATCGGCCGCACTACGTGCCGGACACCACATGGGTTGGGAAGGTGGAAACAAATCCTAACATTGCTCTTAATGTTTACATTGTCGTAATTGTAGTAGCTATACAGTATGAGCAACACTGGTGAGTCAAATTGAGTCAGCTGGCGACAGGAATAAACTCATTGAAAAGAAAAGAATTTCCTGTCTGGGCACGTCGAAGCTTTGAAATGACCTTTTATTTCGCCAATAAAAAGTAATGTTTCAATTTACAAATCAGGATGAATCGTAACCATGTGCAGTCATGAATGCCTTTAGATTACAAATATTTACAGCAATGTTCTTTTGGTATAACAGCTGGAATAACAGGCTTGGTATTATTAAGGATCTAGCCCTGCCTGCTGACTTTAGGATTGGGGAATTACCATGATTATGCTGTGAATATGTGGTGTGAGCCGTGCAAACAGGCAGCACTGCTTTTAGACATTTTGCTCAGCGCATCATTACTTCCAGGGCCAGGCTTGTCCCAGCAATCTGGGTCATAGCTATTTAATTTCTCGGTGCAACAAGGAAACCTGGAGGTCATGCGAAGATGGGCGTGTCCAATAGCAATGCGGTTTTAATAAACTCAGTATACCCAAAACATTGTGAGGTTTCCCTGCCCGCTATCCCCTTCACAACCTGCTCACAGACGCAGACGACACACTGATGACCTAAGAACAAGTTATAAATATATGACTGGGAGGAAACCGTAATCTAGGAAGGGCATATAACAGAATGCTATTTTAACGTTATTCCAAAGTCTTCCACTAAATCTTTAGGCAAAACAGCAAGATGTTTAGCAACTGTTTGTACATTCATAAATGTACCAGAAGATGATATTCTTTGAAAAAATGTTGCCTCACGCTGATATTACATTATGTATATTTTTTGGTTATTTATATACCGGTGCTTGTGTCTAGCTATAGGTATTCTCATTAGCACACTTTTTAATGTGCTCGTGATCCTGTCAGCATAAGCAATGTTATATTGCTGAGGGTGGTTATGCTGTAGTGGAGCATTTTGGAGCTGGGATAATCTGAGGGATGGGATTAGGAGTTAAAGAAGGGACAATGTTTTGAACTGGATCTGTTTGCACTTACATCCATTACAGAACTTCTGCCCTATATTACTGTAGTAACAGGATGAAGCTGTTGGGCTTGAAGACAGGAAGTGGATTCACGCAGAGAGCCCTATGTGACAAGGGAAGCTCGGCCAGAATACACAATACATCAAGTCAAGGGTTGTATTGTTGTTTGAAAAAATCCTTTCTTTTGTTTTCCCTTTAATGTAAAGAGATTGGTTTCATTTAAACATTTTTGTGGATGCGTGATCGCTCTGGACTCCTGACTATATGGACTCATCCATTCAGGGCTGAAATTTTTGGGGCAGGGACTCTAGGTTAAAGTCATTATGGAGCCCTACCTACAGGATAAAATGCTACGGTAACAACCAAAAAAAAAACATGGGGCCCCAACAGCTCAGGGCTCTGGCTACAGCCCTCATTAGGCATGCATAATTCCAAAGTTGCATCCATTGAATATTCACTCCATATGGAAAAGCAGGTTGGTATCATCACCTATTGATGACTCGGCAGTGACTGCTCTCTGTTTTCCATCAATAAATCCAGCCTTTGTGCAATGGGACAAAGAAGATCCAAGCTGTTGCTCTTCACTGAGGAAGAAGCGGCAGTTCCCCAGTGCTGTCAGCCGAATATATTTTAGCTCACTAGTCAGGCGTCTCAAGCTGCACACCTGGGACAGAAAGTGCACGACTGAGGAAGTGAGCGTTTGCCAACACAAGCAAGAGATATTTACACTTAATTCAGTCGCCTGCCTAAATTCCCTTGCTTTTATTTTTGTTCTTTTTTTACCGTGCTCTAATTGGGGCTTGTCATGTCACCCCAAAATAGATTTCAACTCTCCTGCTACAGACACTTACCAGGAGAAACTTCCTGAATGGGGAGTCCACCAGTGTTTATTTATTTACATAAAGGGAAGGGGCTTGACAATATTGTTAGCTAAGGGTGTTGAGCAGTTATGTTCCCACAGCCCCCAGGTGACAAGATGGGCTTTAGCAGTGGAAAGAGGTATTTTTAAGATAGGAAACAGGAAGAGAGAAAAAATGGGGTACTCGTTAATGGATTTAATAGGGAGTGAGATTTGAAATTATACCAATCACTGATATATGGTCATTTTAACTTCATTCAGTGTATGAGTCCTGCTCATACACAGTCAAGCTGTAAGGTGTACCGTCATATATCTCACCTTACATGTGGATTTCAGGGAGCCTGATAAGGGACAACTAGGTGGTTGTTGGCTTGGGTAGTATAACAGTAATACCACACCCCCCAGCAAACATTTATCAGTGAACACCTCCTGCAGGGTAATACCTGGACGGTATGACAAGGTTTGTAAGGGGGAGGGATGTTGGCTTGCTGGCCATAAAATTTGGATGACGGTGGGGGGGATGCCAAAAATAAAATCTGTCCACCAGGGTAGACTGCCAGGAAGACTGTCAGGTAGACTTCCAGGTAGACTGTCAGGAAGACTGTTAGGTAGACTTCCAGGTAGACTGCCTGATAGACTGTCAGGAAGACTGTCAGGTAGACTACCAGGTAGACTGTCAGGAAGACTGTCAGGTAGACTGTGAGGTAGACTGTTTGGAAGGCTGTCAAGTTAACGGTCAGGTAGACTATCAGGTAGACTGCCAGGCAGAAAATCGGATAGACTGCATCTCCTATTCTCTAGCCTCCTAGTAATCTGGCTCTGTGCGTGTGATTGGAAGGGCTGCCCTGGCTGGCAGAATGATGTTACCGATGGGCCTTTGAGCAAGGCCACTAACCCTAATTGATCAAATGGCGCTGGATGCTGAATACCCTGCACAGTGACCCCCTCATCTGTAAGTGTGTCTTATGCAGAACAATGGATTGGGCTGGATCAGGGCTGTCCCTGAGACCCCGAGGTTTTCATAATGCAAATGCTAAAAGGTGTTCCTTTAAACATGCTGGTTCTCAGTAACCTCTGTAAGAGGCCTGTTTATACATAATTTTTCACATGCCATTTAAATGATATACAATAAGTGAGCATCTGATTGTTAAGAGCCTTATAAGTAAATATAACTAAATAAAATAATCTGAATATTTATCCTATATTTTTTATGGAGAGGCTGTCATGTATGGACTGGGGAAGCAGGAGCAGGGAGACGAGGAATTGGGGAACGAGGGATTTATTGTAGAAAACCTCAAGGTAAAGCACACAAATGGACATGCAACTTCAATGACCGGACTGGGGAAACAAACTTAACGCAGACTTGAATACATTGAACTAATTTAAAAAAAAAAAAAAAAATTTTGCACTACTCAATGGAGTTCTCAGAGATAGTATTCATAGCTTGGGTCCTTATTGAGCTAGCATCGAAAATTCATTGCAGAGTCTCGAAGCACTTATGTAAGTCGCTCTGGCTAAGGGCGTCTGCCAAATCCTGTAAATGTAAATGTAAATGTAACTAATGGCAGTGACAAGAAACAGCTGGTAACACGGGGATTCCACAAGGAGTAGATGAGGGAACGTGGCACGCGGGAGGATCGGACGAGCGGGGCATTACAGGGGCAGTGTAGAGAAGCCAGAACAGAAGAAATAGGTGCTGTACAGATAGTTCTGGAATACTCAAGCGCAGGGGTCTCAAACTCCAGTCCTGGAGGGCTAGAGCCCAGTTTAGCTTAGTTCTTTTCCTATTGGCACAAATGATTCAGCTCAAAAGCACAGGGAGTTTGTCAAAGAAAACACCCAGATTATTAGAAAATGGTTTAATGAAATTAGCAAAGGGGCTGAGATTCAGCTGTATCTTAGAGGTCACACTCTCTAGGCCAAGAAGGAGGTCCTGTCGTGACCTGCTCCTCTGACCCTCCTGTTTCCTCCCTAGCATGGCCCTAACGAAGCACGCCTGCTGATCATTTGTCTTAACTCTCATTCTTGCTCCAGTGTTACTCACTCAAACTGCCTCTCGTTTGCTCCCTTCTTAGCCTGGTATTTAAGTGCTTCCCAGTCCTGTGTTTCCCAGTTCTGTCATTAACATCGTGTTTTCATGTTGTCCGTGCTCTCGCCTTCCTTTTGCTCTCCTGTGATCCAGTTTATTTTTTTTTTGGTTCAGTCTGTTTAATAAATCTCCCTCTGTTGCTCCACCATACCTGCTCAGCTGTCTTTTGTGTTGCCATTCATGACAGAATGACAGAACTCCCAAACAACCCCAGCCGCCTGTGCTCCTGTCCATACCTCCCTGCATCCAGCAGATACTCTGAGTACCTTAGTTTATTGGGTCAAAGGGGTTTCCAGTACCACAGGAATAACCTCGTCTCCAAGGAGAGGGATTTGTTTCCCTCCACCTTGCAGCTGAGGAGAAACTCCACAGTCTGGAAGATCCTAGAGACCACAATTCTTTTCTGGTCTGTGAACAAAATGCTTGTTAGGCTCACCCCTGGAGCCCCCCAGCTGCAGCCCCCCGCCCGCCACGGATGTACCCACAGGCTTCCCACAGCTTGACGCAGAGTCGCCCACTGGCGCCACAAACCCTCCTGAAGTTTCCAGCCCTCAGAAAAGTGGAAGCTTGTGGTGCCAGAGGCCGCTGCCACTGAGGCAGGCCCAGGAAAGGTAACTGGGCCCAGTTGAGGTCACTGCTACATCCCCAAAGCTTGGCCCACTCCACCTGGGTTCCCAGCTCCCAACCCAAAGAGGAGTGCTTCACCTGCGTTCCCAGTTCCCGGCCCAGAAACGGTGGCTCTGCCTATGTTCCTGACTCACGGCCCAAAGAGGGTCACTTTGCCTGGACTCAAGGCATCTCTGCTGCAGTTGTACAGCTGATGCAAGCCTCACTGTTTCCTGATGCCCAGCCAGCACCTGCCTTGCCGTCTCCTGACATCCTGCCGGTGTCCACCTTGTCATCTTCTGAAGTCCCATCAGTGCCCACCTCATTGCTTCCTGTCATTGCCCAGGCACCCGCCTCATTGTCCACATGCCCGCCACATCTCCTCCAGATCTCTGCCAGCCCTGTGCGAGATCTCCCGGGCACCACCATGAACCCAGATGATACCACTCCGGAGGACTTAGAGTGGCACCCTCTGGGCCTTGCCCTTAGTCTCATGCCATAGATTTGTGCTCCTGCTGAACTGTTGTGTCGATCCGGTCTTGCGTCTTGGTGTGGTCACTGGCACAAGCTGGGACCTAGAAGAGGGGCTGGCTGGGTCTCCTGCTCCTGACTCTGTTCCAGTCTTACAGATCCCTGGTCATCCTCTTGCTCCAGTCCTGCAGTCCCCTTGATGCCCTCCTGCTCTAGTCTTGCAGTCCCCTCATTGCCCTCTTGTCCTGTAGTCCCCTCATCACCCTCCAGCTCTGTTGTGCCTTCACTTGCCTGCCTTCCACTGTCTGGTCTGGTGTCAAGCCCCATATGTTTACCCTGTTGTCGAGCTCCTTTGTTCCCCTCCTCTGTCTATCCTTCATGATTGGAGGATATGTTTGGGGGGGGAGGCGTGGGGGAAACTGTCTATCCCTGCCCATCTGACCATCCTGTTTCCTCCCTAATGTGGCCCTAATGAGCCACGCCTGTTAATCGTTTGTTTTATCTTTCGTTCCTGCCCCAGAGTTACTCCAGCTACCTCTTGTTTGCTCCCTTGTTAGTCTTGTATTCAAGTGCTTCCCAGTCTTGTGACATCACAGTTCTGTCATGCCTTCTTCTTGCCCATTTCCTTGCCTCCATTTTGATCCCTTGTGATCCAATATATTTCCTGTTTGGTTCAGTTTGTTTAATAAATCTCATTTTGTTGCTCCACTGTGCCTGCTTCTAGAGTCTTCCGGGCATTCATGACAGGACCTCAGTCTCATTACTATTTAACTACAAAAAAATTGTTCACCATATACTTCTTGACGTGAACGAAGAACTCATACAAGACAGCTATTTTCTCCAAGCTCACTGGTAGTGAAAGATACAGTTCAGTATCATCTGCATAAAAATTATATAAAATAATGTTAAAATTCATAATCATTTTACCAAGTGGAAACATGTTCATACAAAACGCAGTGGACTTAAAACTGATCCTTGAGGGACCTCACAAGAAAAAGAGTCTAATGACTACACATAAAAACCTATAGCAAGACAAATATCTGTCAGAAAGGAGGGAATCCACTAAGATGCTATACCACCTAACCTAGTGTTTATGCTTCTTTATGAGAATGTTGTGGTCCTCTGTATCACAGTATTACCAAAAACTCTAGCCTTCAGTTGCACAGTGAGTCCATTGAACCAGCTATTAAATCACAGCTGGTCTTAGTTCTTCTGTATGTCCCATATGCTCAGAAGCAGTAACTATTTTCTCACAACTTACATTACCTTTTACCATTACCATTTAGCAGATGCTTTTATCCAAAGCATTCTACAACTGAGCAAACAGGGTCAGCCACTCTTGGAAGAAACTGTGGTTAAGGGCCTTGCTCAAGGGTTCTAGTTGCAATTGGTTTCCCTGAAGTTTGCTTTAAGGTCTGTTGTTTCCTGCATTAGTCCAAAATTAAGCATGTTGTTTTTGGACCAGACTAGCTACTTACACCTGTTCCAGGTTTATGTTATATGTCTCGCATAAAATTTCAATATCTCCCTTAATACATTGTTCATTGAATCTATTTAGGTATTTGATCATATAGGAAATATTAGTCCATATAATGGAACAATGTTTGCTTTTATGCTGACATACGGCCTCTTTCTGAAAGACCAAACTACAGCAGTGACCCTGGGGCTTTCTCACACCATGGTGGAGACTAAGCGGATTTTAGCGAGTCTTCACACATGGTGACACACCCATGACTCACACGGACAAAATTAGGAAAAGCAGTTTTTAGTTCTCAGTTTGGAGCAGTAGGATAGCGTCGCAACATACAGCAGCAGCTATTTCTATATAAAGTGCTAAATGGAGAAATACAGTCTAATGGAAGCAAACATGAAGTAAGGCCTGGGTAAGGGACGTGTATGCTTTTTCAATTTATCTGAGTATATTACAGCCTGACCTCGAAGCCAAGAAAGATATTGAAAGCTAAATAAATGGTAAATTATGTACACATATATATATACATATATATAATTATATAATGAATTATAATATAAACTATAACTAAAATATGTTTACATTTAATCACCTTTACTGTAAGTATATTTTCTGTTTATTTATAATGTTCATTAGAGAGCAGGTACATGTTATTATTATTGTATTTACAGATGTACTGTATTGCAGCTGTTTGCAGACCAGCAAAGGTCTACATACTGTAAAGTACTGCTACTGTTTCTAGTTATGAAGCAAGGAAAAGTTATGCAATAAAAATGCAAATGGTCCAGGGTCTGAAAGTAATATTTTTGATGTGAACCATGAGCAACAGATGTGACAGTCCCTGAGTGTGAGGTAGGGTTGGTTTTTCTCAGTTGTCTTGGAGAATAGCTAAAACTGTCGTGTTTGATATTTGAGTGACATCAGCTATTTCAATTCAAGCAATTAAGTAAAATTTTGGAAATTTCCTTTAATGCCACACAGGTCAATCTGACAACTATTCTGGCACAATGCAGTATGTTGCTTTCAAATATTCTTTCCTGGGTCATTGGTCATTCTATTATTTTCAGATGAAAATGTATAAGATTAAGGTATCACGATAAGACAAATTGAGTTGAGGGTTACAATGATATGAATGTCTATCCTGGAATTTTGGTAAGATAAAATGGATGTGGACACTAGCAATGTAATGATTTTATTTCATGGTCAAGAAAGGCAATATAGAGAAGTCAAGAGAAGTAAAATAAAAGACATTGATTTCTGATTAACTCCCCAAAATTTTTTTTAATGGAAATGATTATGCATTTTCTTGTCAGGTAGCATTTAAAAGATCTGGATATTTACAAAGTTAAAGTGCTGTTGTTTTAATAGAAATGTGCGATATTTGTATATATTGTAGCGACAGACGGACCGAGGCATCCCAGAAGCAAAGAGACACAGAAACTCGCTTGCGGGGAAAACACACTCTTTATTAGCACTTACGATTAGCATCCAACGAGCACCAAAAACCCATCACGCATAAAAAAAAACACAGGGCTGTCAGACGCCGAACTGTAAGACACGCACACGGTGGGGGATTTGCGGAACCTAATTACGCACGAGGATCAGATCGGGTACGCAGAAGACACAGGTAAACACACGCGCAACAATAAGGAATTAACTATTGACAATAACAGCAACAACACAACATGGGCTATTTACAACTGCACGTGGGGCATGCTGGGACAGGCACCCCACCGGTGATACACTATTTTGCTTAAAACCTTTTAATTTTTTGTTTGCTACAAAAGTGGGTGCTAGTTTATTGTAGGGCATCTTTCAAAAAAGGCTTTTTTTCTAAGCATAGGAGGTCAAGTGAGTTTACAGATGGTACATTTAACTGAGACCCCATCCCATGGTAATTATCTGAAAGAGGAAAACAAGGACATGGGTAATTTACTGAGGCTGGCTGTGGGTCTGCATGGTGAGATAATATTCTCGTCTCTGACTTTTATGCTGTCTTTCTTTTTAGTCATTAATGAAAGTTCTTCAGCAAATTTTACAAAATCGTATAGTAACTTGTATACGTAATCGTATAACAAAGTGTAAGTCGAAAAGAACAATGTTTAACAATATGTCAAATAATTTATGTCCATATTACTATCGAACAAGTCTTCTGGGTAATGTCAGCTTCAGTCAAGAATATTCATTGAATTGATTGAATGAGAAGCTGAATAAAATGTAACACTGAACACACTGTTCATTGCAATTTTTTTTTTTTTACAGAGTTGAATTTGTGGAGCTTATCAAAATGCGATAGGAATTATTATTTGCAGGATTGACTGTAATTTTTTTTTGTAATTTATAATTTTATTTACTTTAAATAACAATGGATATAAGGTTTTACCATAGCCAAGAGTTACACTGGAATAGCAATTTTATAGGAAATTCTGCAACGCTACTTGAATAACAAATAATGTAGTGATACGCTGTTACATAATGTATTAGTTAACCATTACTTAAGTATTAATTACATACTGATCCCATGTTCGTTCACTGTTAGTCATACTGGTTTGTGTATTTCATGCAGTTATTTTTTCATGATTTGTACTTGAGTGGTAACTGAGGCCTCAAGTAAAGTGTTACTGAAATGTTATAGCATTTGACTTCCAAATCACTGCAGCATATTTAAATTTTAATTATTACTCAGACGATAGTACAGTCACAATAATTGTCTTACAGGCAACATTTCTATATATATTACAGATGTACATGAGGAAAATGGGTTACCCTGTATAATAGCACATATGCACATCCGAGGTGTTTCCTGCGTTTCCCAGAGTTCCCTGATTCCTGGATCATTAGATGCATTAACGGGAAGCGCGGCTACTGAAATCGGATGGATGGACGTGCACAATTTTTGTTTATGGTGCATTTTTCGGTTCCGTGGGTCAGAGGCCCAGTGACGGTGGAGATCTTCATCGCGAGCGAGCCCGCTACTCCGCTCCCGATAAGCCCCTTCAAAGGCACTTCGCTAAGCATCATGCTGTTTAAAGAAGCAGTAATTACTTCCAGAGCCTCCCACTGTGCCTACACTGCCGGTGTGGGGAAGCGGGCCTTCTCTGCTTAAAGCAGACCTAAGCAGATGAAAGAAAAAAAAGCTTCTATCAGGTCTTTTCCTCTCACTTTATCATAACAAGACCTCCTTTCTCCAGGCAGGTCCAGCTTTTGTTCCCTGAGATTAAAAATAATTTTGAACAAAACGGCCTGCTTGTGATGATTAGCTAAAGCCTCTGTACTGTTTGCTCCGGGTCGAGCATTGATAACTTGGCACCAGTGGTGGCTTTCTGCTTTATCTCATCCCAAATGTCCTTGTCTTTAAGCTACCGATTCTCCTTGTATAGTGGATTTAGAGCACAACCGAAGGTAATAAACAGTCGGGATGGTTATGAAGTTCATGGCGCAGTTGTGGGGAAATGACACAAAAGCACAGGATTCCCTTTTCCCTGTCGACGTGAGAGTGATATGCTGATGGCCTCTGAAAGCTCTCTACCTACCGGCCTCTGCTGTGTCACCTCATTGTAAGCTTTTTTTTTGAGTTGGCAAGATTCTCCTTCTCTGGTAAACTGCAGGCTTGGCTCTGAGATCTTCACTACGTTACGTTATCTTATTCCCAACCATGTCACTGATTGAAGGCATATAGTTTTCCTGCTGTTCATGCTTAATTGATGTGAAGGGCACCAGTCTGCAAAGCTCCTTAAACAGCAGTGTTAAATATTTTGCATATGAGGGTGATTTGTTTTTCTTCAGAATTGATACAGACGTGTAGGGGGTTTGTGGCTCAGTGGGTTAGGACTGTGTGCCTGTGATCAGAAGGTTGCTGGTTCAAATCCTGTGGATTGCAGAATTAAGTCATTGGTGAGACCTTAAGCTAAACACTTAAACCCAGCTGCATTAGGGATGTTTGTTGACCCTGCGCTTAGGTTCTCATGTGTATATGGTTTGGCTAAATGTGTAACGTAAATCTTTAAAAACAGAATATCCTATAAACATGTGGTTTCTTATTCAGATTTGCTTCCCTGTTTGGAGAATGTAGACTCATACCTCAACATATGTCTATTGTTCAGTAATGTAACAAATGAATGTTATGTATAATGGGGTTGGTTATGGCATCTCAATACAGGGTGAAGGTAGTGCTTAAAAACATGTCCTGATTCCAGAACCAACATGCTGTAGTACTTTCTAAGGTTATGCTAAAATGGTTTGGGCCCTCCCCACCTGTAAACCCCCACCAAAAAGAGCTCCTGCTCCTGTCCCTGTTACCCTGCCAAGAAGTTCTTCTCACCGTATAAACTTTGTGTTAAAGGGCTAAAACCTCGCGTGTTCAGTCTGTGTTTTATTGACTGATCACTTGGGACAAAATTGTGGGATAAGAGTTATAGTTCCTGTAATGCACCCAGAGAAAGGGACGATTCTAAGCAAGAGCTCTTCCATGCCCAGCCTATTTCTCCTAGACATAACTGAGCTCAACTTAACATCAAACATAAGTTTTTGATTATTTTCTCATACTTCTTAAATTCAGCTCCTGAGAAATAGCCTTCCTCTCATCTCAGCCCGATCACAATCTAAGATCTTAAAATGCCCTTTTTCGTCTCCATTGCACTGATCTTTATTTGTCTGAAATAATCAGATCTTGAGATTACAGTAATATACAAAAGAAAACTCGATTGGCTTATAAATGAGCCTGCACAACATCAGAAATTTGTCTCAGTGATTAAATTGTAGTATCAACTCTGTGTATTTTATCTGTTCTCAAACTCTGAGAAGCATCTGAGCACAGCAAAGGAACTCCCGCTTTTCTTCTATTCCTCCTGTTATTCAGGATTTACAGGATAATTTGCCATAGATTGATTTATTCTTTTGCTCCTTATTTTTCCTAAAGGATGGTTTAGGAGAAAAAGGTTAGAAGTCTGTAATCGGCAAATAAGAAGATATGATTCACTTCTGATGTGACAAAGAAAATACTGTTCTGAGTAGCAAAATGTTCCTCTGTGGTATTATAACATGGCAGATGCTACTTGAGGCCAAATGGTTCACCTGTTCCTATCTCAGGATATGCATAACCCTTCTAGTCATAGTAGATATTGATAAATATCTAACTGCATGGGAGAACTAAGCAAAAAAATCTATGCAATTTAAGTCACTGAACAAAAGACAAAATTAGGGCAATTCATCGGCATGTAAATGTGTAGTAACCAGCACCTCAGAGCACATGTGCACAGTAAAGCCATTCCCCGATGGTGTTTTCTGTACTGCCTACCATAGTGCATGGTGGCACTATCCCTGCATGGTACATGGCGTAGATGACAGCTCTCAGGTAACATCAAGGGCCCATCAACCCACTGAACATGAGGGAGTCATTGCCTTGAACATTAGGGTCCTCGGCTCCTGCCAGATGACATGGGGACCCCATGGCCGCATGTTACAGTGTTCAGCCAATGCCTGAATGCAGGAGTTCTGATAAGTGCACATGCTCAGAGCAGGGATATGCTTCAGGCTTCCAACTTTGGCAGTCTGAGGTGACACTGCTACCAAACAAGCCACTAGGCAGCTTTCATAGGCTACACTTCATTTCCTTTAACGTTCTGGAACTATATGTTTGCATGTTTACTTGTTTATTTAGCGGATATTTGTAATCAAAGCCAACCTGCATTTTTGAGAGAGCAAGATCAGACAGTACCTGTAGCAGTTGGGGTTAAGGGCCTTGGTCTTGGCCCAATGGTGACATCACTCTGCCAGCCGCGGGACTTTGAACCCATTTGGTCCGCACAATGTAATATAAACATAATCCATATGCACACATTCACACACACAAACACTGCTCTGGAAAAAATTAAGAGACCACAGCACAATTTTTCATTTCACTTATTTCTCAGTTTATGGGTATTTGTCTATGAATAAGGTTTCTCATTAATGTTTGTCTTTAAAAAATGGAGTGATCTCTTTTCCAGAGCTGTATACACACACACACACACACACAGCTGCCTTTTTTAATCCTAGTTTAATCCTGGTTCTGCTGGCAGAAGGCTACACTGCAAGACAGGCTGATTCTAGGCTCAAAGCTTCTAAGACAGCAGCACACAAGAATAAGGTGAAGCAGGAGACACTGGCAATAACAAAAAACCAGTCGGGTAGAGGGCAGAGGCAACTTTTTAATGCCAGAGATGACCATCAACTTATCTAACAGTGCCTCATAAATCGGAGGATGACCTCAAATGACCTTCAGAAAGAATGAGAAACATTAAGTGGTGTGAAGTGCACTGCTAGGGCAATTCATAACAGGCTCCTAGAAGCAGGACTGAAGACACACAAAGCAAGGAAGAAGCCCTTCATCAATGAGGAGCAGGGAAGAGCCAGGCTGGACTTTGCAAAGAAATAGTGTATATTTACATATACATACACACACACACGCACACACACACACACACGCTGTGCAATTTCTATTTTTTCAGTTTATGCCAGTTTGTCAATCCTATATTAAACCATTTAATTTTATTGATTTTATTTCCATTTCTGTCTCTAATACACATTCATACAAAAAGCATTGTTGTTCACATTACAATATGATCATATACAATACTATATAAATTATTTGCATTATTGTTATGTGCATGTAACTGTAACTAGGTAATACTAAATAATGCTGTTACGATTCCTGGCAGAGGCTAATTTTATTTTTTAATAAAAAAATGAGCCGATCTCCTCCAGGAGCATGTCTACAGATCATCTGCTTACCCATGGCTTCACCCCCCCCCTCCCACCCATCAACAACTTTTACAGTCAACTAGGACTTGGCAGTAGATCTGATTTTCATGATATATCAATATATTTTCAAAACACGATATAGGATGACACAATATGCTTTTTATTTGCTCATGGTAACACAAGGTGGTAATTACTGAATGCATTTTAATGTGGGCTCATTTTAAATCAAAATAGAAACTTTATACGTTAATTACTATTATTTGTAAACGTCCCCATTTTTAGACAGTGGGAGCAAAAGTTGCTCCCCAAATATTTTGAAATTCCATGCACTGACTAACAGGCACAGCAAGCCAACCCACTGGAGCACACACCACCCCTGTACATCATGATCATTGGCACCTGCCTACAAATAAGTGATTATTAGTCATATTAGGAGCTTCATGAATATGCTAGGAAACTGCATATAGAAATCAGGTTTCCTCTCACAGTCCAAAGCCACACAGTTCAGTTGAACTTGTGACTCTGAATTGTGCTTCAGATATGTGTGTGTATCTGTGCAAGTCCTACAGTCGAAAAGTCCAGAGTCTACTATAGTATATTAAGCTTCCTTCATGCCGGTCTGGAGCAGCTCAACCCTGAATAAATGTTCCTTAGAAATGGAAAGATAGATGCAACAGTTACTTCTGAAGTAGGTAAGACAAGGGAGGATGGAAGGACTTCAAGGGTTCAACTGAAACATTACAGTCTCTACCAGACTTGTCGGTCATGACTGTGACAGCTAATTCAACTAGATTCCACATTTAACAAATGATTCACATTAAAATGCGTTCAGCAGTGTGCTTTATTCTTACGGGCCTTTTGAAGTGTTGCAATCATCCTCCTTCGAATGTGGACTGCTTGCAAGGTTGCTTCTGGCTAGGAAGATCGCTGCTTCTAAGTGTGGAAATATAAACCTGCATTTGATTTCTGCAAGGATGTGACCTAAGAAACAAACCTATGAAAGTGCATGTGTGCATGTTGATACACTTACCCAGAAAGCATCAACAACAGGACATTGTTGGTGAGGAACTTGGAAGTAACCCTGATAGGAAAATTACCACTGATTCATAAAGATTTCCCTATGTACCAAGCGTGAAAGATGAATCATTTGAAATGCTCTCCCAATCTGAAATGTACTCTAAGAACATGAGAAATACTGAGAATGGGGCAGTGGTGGGGGGGGGGGGGTGTAAGGGTGGTCAGTCCGTCATGCTTGTCTGGTTAGAAAACTGTTTGATCCAAGAACCTCATCAAGAAAAGTCTTGTGAATATCTTGTGGATCTGCAACCATTACATGGCCCAGTAATTTGTTCCATACTACCTCCAACCTTGGAAATCTCTGCTCAGTGTACAACGTGCCTGCATTTGATTCCCAGGTAGGAGCTCTTTGCCTTGAATTGATGGAGAGATGTTCCCTTGTGGACTGGGGTGAAATATCTGATGAGAAAAGGAGACATTAATATGTTTAAAAGATCAACAGAAATGCTCAAGTGACTCAGCATTGATTCGAGAGTAGTAACTATCTAGTATAAACACATTGTTAGTTTTTTTTTAAAAAAAAAACAAGGCTGTTTCACCCTTTCTCATTGTTTTGGGCTGTATAATAAAAACACAACGTCATTCTTTTTTAATAAAATCAGATTGCTTCTCTTGGAGGTACACAGACAAGATGTAATTGTTAAATTTGGTTGTTTACTTTGAGATCTTTTTTAATCTGTAGCAAGAAAAATTAGATTTGATGATGAATGAAGGTCAGGAGGAGAGCATTTCGGCTCCTTACTAATCATATTTTAAGATATCCTGCCATATTTTAAGCTAGAGCATTTCTCTGCATATTTACATCATATTATCAATTTGATCCAAATCAACCATATGTAAGTTTTTCTGCCTCTGGGTAAAGTCAACTTGTAATCAACACAATTAGAAATTTCATAATTTCATAAACATCATTAGGATTAAAAATGTTTTTGTTGACTGTCAGCTGAACAAAAATGAAGCCATTAGAAACTGGTAAGTTTTTAACATCTCATTTTTATTAATCCTTTGAATATTCCTGATAAAGTTTTGGTGGATTTGGTTGGTACCTGTAAGCCATGTGTATAAGGATGTTTGCCAGGTGCACTGCCGGTTCAGGATAGATGAGATCTACATGCAATAGAAGGGCCTTTTGTTACTTTGCTGAATGGCGGCTGTACTGTGTTTCTGCGGTTAAAGAGTCCCCTTTTAACAGGCTGAGATTTATCGGCACTATACTCTTCACGCTTGCTTCTGTTTTAATGAGCCCAGAAAAGGACCGTTCTTCTACGCTGCCATCAGCTTCTTTAGAGAACAGTCTGCCGCTCATTGACTTATCGGCAGAGATCTATCTTCATTATCATTTAGGTCTCTGTTTTCCCACCCTTAAAGGGACAGAATTCCCTTTGCACACCTTTGAAAAATAAGATTCGGCTTGCGGGCTAGGGGGTAGAGATTGCCATTAGTGTAATTTAAAGAGGGAAAGGGATCCGTAAAGAGGGTAAGGGATGATTTCTATGGTTTGATCTCTTGGTCCCAATAGCTCAGCTGCCATAACAGGCTTCATCTTCTTGGGTTGTCTCTGTTCCTCATGTCTTTGCTACTTTTTTCCTAAAATTGTACTTTTTGTGGTTATGTATGACACCATTGTTAACTACCGTAGCCAAGAAAGACAATGAAATATTGTTGTTTTTTTTTAATGGAATCTTTGTGTTGAGGTGATAACTAAATAATTTTCTTGGGAAAACACCTGAGGAAACAAAAGCAACAACATCAACAGGGCACTGGGAACAGTACCGACATGCAGAACAGACACATAGAAAACAACCAGGACAACAACTGACAAACCACAGGGAATGCAGACAGACACAGGGGCACCAAAGACGGAAACACAGAACCCAACGACAACAAGGAAGGGGTCAACGGAGGAGCAACAGGGGGCACACAGACAAAAGAAGGACACGGAGTAGAATGAAACAAAGGAGGAACATAGTGGCGGGGAGTAAATAGTAAATACAAAGGCAAAGGGCGGGGGTGCCAGGGAGCCAGAGGGAACCCCGGTGGGTGGAAGGTGGGAGACGCATGGGCCACAGGTGACCGTGAGGCCAGAGCCAGAGGGACCTTCAATGACCACGAGGCAGGAGTCGGAGAGGACACTGAAGGGGGTGAGGAGGAAGGCGAAGGGACTGCTGGAGGAGGCAAGGAGGGAGGCGAAGGGGACACCAAAAGAAGCGAGGAGAGAACAGAAGCTGCCGCAGGTGAAGGCGTAACCACAGGCGTATGTGGCAACGAGGTGGAGCTGGGGAAACTACAGGCGACTGACGAGGTATTGGGCGTGGGACCATAGGCGACCGACGAGTCTCCACAGGGGCCACCGCAGGTGACCGCCGAGCAGGAGCTGGAGGAACTGCAAGTGACTACCAAGCCGAAGAAAGGGGAGCCGAAGGTGATCCAGGGGGCAGGGCAGGTGGGACCCGACCCTGGCGCAGGTGTCCTCTCCCTCTGCGGGACACTGAGAGACAGGGACCTGGCCAGGATCTGCCATGCTGGGGTGGCGGTCGGGGTGACTCACCAAATGGGCTCCATAGGGCAGTCATCAGGGAAATCCCTGAGGGGTCCCTCTCGAACTCCTCCATCTCCACCAGGGGGGGGGTGAAGCGGTGGTCCGATGGTCCGCGACCTCCTCGGGGGCAGGGACTGGGGGATCATGACCCAGGGGGGCTGGATCAGGAACCACAATAACTAGTCTAGGAGAACGGGGACATGCACCTCTAGGGCAGACGCCACAGGGAGATGCGCCTCTGGGGCAGACGCCATGGGGATATGTGACTTCCCGAAAGTGGGGAGAGTAGCAGCGCAGGCTTTGGGCACCGGCTCGGGAGAAGCGGCTGCGCAGACTTCAGGCGCCAACTCGGGGGAAGCGGACACTGACAAAGCAAACCTCACCAGCTCGTGGATCAGGAGGGGCTCCTCCTGATTCGCCACCAGGAAGTAAGCGGAGACCACAGTGGACCCCAGAAGGACTTCAGGTGTGTCCTCCCATCTGTGATCTCTCCCCTTCTTCTTCCTTCTGCGAACTGGCACTGCAGGGGCTTTTGCGAGATCCGGAAGGTCGAACGGCAAGGGAGGAGGAAATCCACAGTCCATGTTCATATTCTAGATCATCTCCCCCGCGACCCAGCTTCTTAACTGGGATAAGTTCTTCCGCACCTCATCCACGAGGTGCAGATCTTCAGAAGGGGAAGTCCATTCTAGGTAATCCCGCGACTGGTATAGAAGGACTCTGGCAGCTGGGACCTGCTTAACCTCAGGCTGCTGGAGCCAGAAAATCACCTCATCCACCAGTTGCATGTAGTCTTCATCAGTAAGACGAGGTGTCCTTTCTCACAGTCCGGTCATTCTGTCGTGCACAAGCTCAGACACGGAGCAGGGAAGCAGGTGAAGGGAGTCAAGGAATCGGGGAACGAGGGATTTATTAGGGAGAAACACATTCTCAGTCAGAGCATCTCCATAACAGCAGGTCTTGTGGGGTGTTCCCGGTATGCAGTGGGCAGTACCTACCAAAAATGGTATAAGGAAGAACAACTGTGGAAACTGGGGATGGGGTCATGGGCGCCCAAGGCCCACTGATGCACATGGGGAGCAAAGGCTAGCCCTTCTGGCTATGATAGAAAGGTATTAGAACACACAGTCTATCACAGGTTGCTGCGTATAGGGCTCCATAGCTGCTGATCGGTCCGAGTGCCCATGCTGACCCCTGCTCACTGCCTAAAGCACCTACAATGTGGCGTATGGCACCCTGGAGCAATGAAAGAAGATGGCCTGGTCTGTTGAGTCACATTTTCTGTTACATCATGTGGATGGCGTGGTGTATGTACATTGTATACCCGTGAAAGAGATGACACCAGGATGCACTATGGGAAGAAGGCAAACCAGCAGAGGCAATGTGATGCTCTGGGTAGTGTTCCTTGGGTCCTGGCATTCATGTGGTTGTTACTTTGACATGTACCACCTACCTAAACATTGTTGCACACCAAGTACACCCCTTCGTGGCAATGGTATTCCCCGATGGCAGTGACCTCTTTAAGCAGGAAAATGCACCCTCCCACACTGAAAAAATTGTTCAAGATTGGTTTGGGGAACACTCTTGTCAAAGAGTTCAAGGATCTTCTGCTAACATCTTGGTGCCAGATACCACAGGACACCATCAGAGGTCTTGTGGAGTCCATGCCTCGATGAGTCAGAGCTGTTTTGGCAGCACAAGGGGAACCTACACAATATTAGGTGGTTTTAATGTTATGGCTGATTCATGAGCTGGCCATAAAAATCCAATATTTTTGAAGCTTGCGACGCATAAGCCAAATATATATTCAACACTGAAAATGATTTGGAGTACATAAACTCATATAAAGTAAAAATCTTAATGTTATAAAATTTGCTTAGTGTAAGTGCTCACTTTTGTGTAAAACCTGTGTAAGCTGTGTATTTCAGCTTTGGTATGCCTTGCATGTTTATGTTACATGCTAGTTGTTTCTATGACCATGGAATCTTGCGTTTCTCGCAGTAACTTTTAAACTTTTCAGTGCCAGTAATTTTGCATTTTTAATGATGAGTCTAAAACGTAGTGCCCCCAGTGCATTCAGTAGTAACTTTGTACATACAGGGGCATAATTTAAATCGCTTGCATATCATATAAATAGGTCTTGACAGGAAATGATATAGCAGTTTGACATGCAAAGTGTACAATACAGTACTATTTGTTTAGAGACTGGTAATAGATTTTTTAAGTTAGTTCAGGCTAGCAGATTGTTATGGGTTGAAGTTAGGGGTGTTGAGTATGATTCAATATGATCATTCAATATGATTGTTCACATTTGTGCCCCTAACCCTTGCAAATGTGAAGGGGTGACTGCATGTACCTCTTGGTTTATACGAGTATGGAATACAAATAAGGTTAATCTTCTGGAATTCTGAAGGCAAAGTAGCATTCAGATCATGATTTTTTTATTGTAACTTTCCTCTATAACTCTGATCAAAATTTACTACAAAAAACATCTTCACAGTAGTTTTGAAGAAATAATGAATCACGTTTGATTATACGGAAAACTTGGCTAATGTATTTCCTGAAATCTGTTTTGCTCTTGTTTTGAATGCCAAAAATGCCACACACAATGTAAAAGGTTATACCATTTTTGTATCAGTGTCCTGTACAGGGGCATTTTTTATTACTTATTAATAAAACGTGTTTATTCTGGTGAATACAGCAGTTATAAAATTGCATGTTTTTTCTTGTGGAATATCTGTCTCACGTTTAATTGAAATGTTATTTTTGTGTCGGTGAAACTACACACCAATGAAGACTGCAGCCTTTGCTGGAACTGACCAGCAACTTCCAATGGATTTGCTTTTTGGAGACAAATCTGTTTTTAATGCAAGAAGACAAATAGTTTGGTCATAAAGGGCAACAATAAACTGTAGGAAATCTGAGCAATAGATGCGGAAAAAGCAGATCGCTGTGGAATGGAGAGAGCTTGCTGAAACAGAGAAGGCTACAATGAGGACAATATGCATAAATAAGCCAGGCATCATTTGCTAGATAATTCCTTTCTTAAATGTAATATTTTAATAACTAAATGAAAATTTCTTTTATACTCCCTCACAGATGAATACACTTTATATTTTAATTAAAACTGCTAATTCAGAGCATCATTTCAGATACTAATACATCATAAAATCATTAATATTTGCTTTCAAAGCAAACAATTAATGATGGTTAAAAACTTACATGAAGCACGACATTTGACATCTGCTGAACAACAGGACATATTTCTCACTTACAGTGGGCACTGACATATAGCTATAAAGGCATATAATTATCATGGTGAGGGTGGCATGATGCGTAATCCTGATGTCTCACACCTCCCGGGTTGCTGCCTTATCTGTGTCTCTGTGAATTGGCCACCATTTGCAAAGTTACAAAGCACTTTTTTCATAAAATATATGTACAATCATCTCAGTTGAAGTTTATGTTTAGAGCTTATTCATTTTGTATTTAATTTCAATACATTCTTGTCATATTTAAATATAAATCTCTCTAGCCTTTTATACAGTTATAAATTCTTGCTCTTTCATGACTTTTTTGCACGACTTCCTTTATACACAGGTACACGAATAGTCCACCTAAAACCTTCTTTCATGTCTTAGATGTATGCAAGGTACCTACTTTATGTTAACTTTGCCTCATATACTAATTCTTCCCCAAACCAGCGGATCCGTATTTGGCACGAAAACAAGAACATTGGCACTCAGCTGTTGAAATTAATTTACCAAAATATTTGAACTTGACCACGCTTAATTTCTCTAAGGAGTTTCCCCCTCTGCAGTGGTAATTGCCTAACCAAAAACAGTGTACCTGTAAAACTGTATGTTCTTGGGGAGAGTTGGCATGGACCATTAGTGCACATGAAAGGGGAGTCCTCCGCGCAGTTCCAGCCATGACGGAGGAACTTTCCATTGGAATCCCTTCGGTCATTTGTTTACGACGGTGTCTCCTTATGAACCTGTAGTAATGCCCAGAGCCTCTTTGCTTTTGATTTTTGTTTGGCTTGTTGGAAAGAATGTGTGCTTACAACTTACAACTGACTAGCTCCAGAATTGCGGGTGATTCCTTGCTTTGCAAACCACTCCCAGATGGTGTGCAGATTTTATGAATATGCCCTCCTCATTATTTCAGACTTTACATGTTTGGCATGCAGTCGCCTTCTTAAATTGTCCTCTGTTGTTCTTAAAAGCATAAAAGTAAATTGCTTACGGTCAAAATGTGAGAAAATTCACAGTGTAAAACCTTTTGTTTAGTAATATACTCTCTTTGGGAAGCATGCGTGTAGGTATTTGCCTGTTGTATATAGACAGGTGTGTGTTTACCGTTTTAATATTGTTTGTTGCAGCTTACCGCCCCACATAGGAAGCAGTCGGCTGGCTCAGTGAGTGGTACTGTTCACTTGCAGCTTTGAGATTTGTGGGTTTGAATCCCACAGACATTTGTTTGTTTAGCCAGTCTTGTGCAGCCTTTCTCCCAAAGACATTTAGTGTACTTGTGTCTCGAAATTCCCACTAAAAGTACACTTTTGTGTATGTGCCCAGTGCTGAACTGGGGTCCCACCAGGGTGTCCCCATTTTTGTGCCCTGTGCTGCCTGGGATAGGCTCCAGATCCCCAAGCAATCCTGACCAGGAAATGTGCTTAGAACCTGGGTGAACCTAGGTCATCTTCAAATTAAACAACATTAAACTATTAAAATTCCCTAAGCTAATTTTCCTGCTCTATTAAAACATACATGGTATCACATTATCAAAAAACAATGTATTTGACTGAATCAGGCCTGCCTGATTATTCCATCAAATGAGACATAAACAACTGAAGACACATTACATTAACTTAATGTTATATAGCCATTTTATCTGTCTATTGTACTTTCCTCAAAGTGTAAACACAACAGGCCGAGTCATTGGATCACCATTGTGCTTAATTAAGGAATTCTGTTTTTCGAGGTGTTGTTGAACACGTAGCAGGGACTGGAAGGGTCATGAAAACAGGTGATTAGCATCAGCGGGAGCAAATGGAGATAGATTTGATCCGATGGAACGGGTCGGAAGATTGCAGGCAGGTGGAGCTCTTTGGTGAACAATAGAATCAGCTGGCTCGGGTACTGATGATTGCAATCAGATGGGCCCAGCTGAAGGGAAAAGGCACAGGGATGGCATGGGGCGAGATGGTTGCGATCAAGTGAATGCAAAATGCCATGATGTCAGAATGAGTCAGTTCCCCCCCAAGTCAGGCTGATGTCATGCCCCCCCCCACAATGGGGATGCCTCATGTTTGTTAGGTACAAAGGCCTCTTAGCATGTTAACTGGTGACAGGTGGCGCCATCTCATCTGAGAGATGGTCAGGTCATCTTTGGGAGGTTTTCTCCAAAATATTATGGTTTAGTTAAAATGTCTGGCTTTTGTAATAATTAGAGGTTTAATTTAGCATAATCTTAGGCATTTACCAAACTGCCGCTGCAGCCCAATAGCTGTTTGGGTAGACATGCAGTGTTGTGTACAGCTAGGAAATTTAAGCAAATAGGCCCCTAAGGGACAAACCTCAAATGGGGGCTTGTCCACGATGACCCCTACAGGTCAAAAACAGGAACACACATCTCCGTAAACAAACCCACCACAGGCTTGTAACGCCTTGCTTTTGCTGCTTTTTGGTCCCTGTTTTAGTTCACTCTGATTGGTTTTGTTTTATTTTGTGCTGCTTTTTCATTTCTTCCTAGCCTTTCCTAGTGTAGCCAGCCCTTAGTGTTTATGTCGCCTAGTTTCTAGTGCTGTGTAACTGTAATCCACCCTAGGTTAATTGTTTTATGGGCTTCACCTGTCCAGCGTCATTTTCTGCTAGTGCTGTATTTATGTACCTGCTTTGTTCTATTACCTGTTAGTTCATTGTGGCTGTTTTCCCTGTATGGTTGTTCCCTGTGTTGTTCTATGGTTTCTAAGTTATGTTTTGTAGTTTATTCCCTGTTAAGTATTGCAATGTTCCTGGTGTTGCTCCATGCCTTCATTTCTGTTTCATCAGTTTTGTTTTCACCCTGTGTGGTTCCTTTATTTTCCTGCCCCCCCCCCACACTTTTTTAATAAACCCTGCTTAGTTTAGAGCTGCTATGTGGATCATCTCTCCTTCCATCATGCCAAACCTTAACAGTGTGCTACTGTATGAATACAGATATGAATTGAGCCTTTTGTTATTTATCCATTCATTCAGTCATTGATTACTCAATCATTGCCAATCAAGAGCCCATACTGGAGTGTCTGGCGTGGGCTACTGGTGGTGAGGCTTATGAGTGGGGGTGGGGGATGTTTGCTAAGTTGACCCCTGTGATGGTGCCTTAGGTAACCAGCATTGCTTGTGACTCTGTACTGAGTAAGAGGATGGATGGATATTTTACCCACTTTTTATAAGATTTTTAATTAGTTTTCTTCGTATTGCAATGTTTTTTGGGGTTAAACCAGCAAAATTGTTTATTATTGTCATTAGTAGTAGTAGTAGTAGCAGTAGTAGTAGTAATAGCATTATTTAATAAATATTAAAATTAGCTTATTAAGACCCCATGACATGATATGGTTGCTATGGCTGCTAATTTGTTTTTTTTAAAAATCCTCTTTTGTCTAAAACATTAATGCATAGTCTGTGGTAATGCTGGTGAGTTGAATTAATGTACTAATTAAAATGCCCTTTGAAAAAAATACACAAAAACATAAGTATGTTGGTCATAATGAATTTAGCTAAATGCTTAGTGTCCTGAACAATTTGTCCTATTCATTGAAAATTAAAATGAAAATTAAAATTTTAGAAAAAAAATGTTTGTCCTCTCACATTAAATCAAAGCAATCGGGAATGTCTAAACTTAAAAAAAAATTGAAACTAGAACAACTGGTTAGACTGCTATGTATGCGAATTCCCTCATCAAGTTGAAAATACCTGTTGGACAGCTAGACAACTTCATCAAAAGCCATAACAAAGATGTCAAGGTAACCATGGAGCTGCATCTGTGTGCCCCTGAAATCCATAAATTACCTGGGAATGCCAGGTATAGTATCTGGGGAGCTACAGAATTTGAGACATAAGTCATCAAAGGAGCCAGATGGTGGCGTTGCATCACATAAAAGAAAAACGGTGTCTCTTTGTTTCATAACTCATAAACAATGTGATCTAGAGAAAATCCTTTTACATTCAAATCTCTTGCCAGACAAAAATGATCCCACCACAGTTGAATGGATTTACTGCCGTTGTAGTTTGGTGCCACTCTAAATTTCGTACACTAGCACCTTGAACCGAGGCCCTTAAAAGTTTTATAACTCTCAAATACAGCCTGGACCTTATGGTCACCAGATTGTATGCTATTTCAGCACACATGGCTTTTCTAAGGAGGAAAAGCCAGAAATATTCTACATTCAGCCTCGTTGAAATGTCCAGGTAGAGTCTTTCCACCACATATTATTAGTGTGAATGTGTGCATATCATTGTTTCCATTAGCACCTAACAAATCTCTTGAAATGTCAGTAGTGAATACTGATTTCTCAATGTAATGCTATAATTTAAAATGTGGTATCATTTTTTTATGGACTTGTTTTGTTATGAAAGTTTTAATGTTCGACTGACTTTGAATGAACTTATCTAATCTTTGTGTTGGTTCTGGTATATAGCCGTTTTCATCATGAAATGTTTTGTCTGAGGTTAGTCTGACTAACCTAGGCGAAGAACAGCTGATTAATTTAAGTGTAAGGTTAAAACTAGCAAAACTGGACTGGACTGGGACTGGTAATGGACATAATTTTTAGTAGTATTACCATGCTGTTGATTTACCATTAAATTTAGCTCACATTTTCAGCATGGGGCAAGCACAATGGCTAGCATGCTTACTTCATACCTCTGGGATCTGGGTTCAAATCTATGCTCTAGCTCAGTGTGTGTGCAGTTTGTATGTTCTCCCTGTGTCATTGTGGGATTTTTCTCTGGGTACTTGGGTTTCTCTCCATGGTCTGAAAACATCCATCTTCGGCAGCTGCAAGGTGGTGGGAATCTGGAGCCAAATGGGGAGGTTTTGGTGCAAGGCAGGACAGTCACACCAATGAGTGATTTGGTAACTCAAATTCAACTCTACATATTTTTAGGCTGTGGAGGGTAACCGGAGCACATAAAGGAAACCCCACAACAACATGGGGAGAACATGTGAACTCCACACACGGAACCATAGCAGAGACCCTGGTCTCAGATGTGTGAGGCAAGACTGCTAACCACTGTGCCACCATGCCGCCCCAGTCCAAAAGCATGCTAAGGTTGATTAGAATTGCCAAACTGTCCATGTGTGTGAATGGTGTGTGTGCCCTGTGGTAGGTTGGTGCCCCATACTAGGTTGATCCCTGCCTTGTGCCCGGAGTTTCCAGGATAGGATTCAGACCCTTGCGACCCTGCATAGGACAAGCAGGTATAGAAAATGAATAGATTTTCAAAATGACATGATTAATTTGGCAAACACTGGCCCATTGGTTCAGATGTATTATTGTTCCCATTGAAAAAGCCCATATTTCCAGAGAAATTTGTCTAGTTATTCTAAAACTTCTATTCCTCTGTAAAGTTAGCATGTAATCAATGCTTGATTTTAAAATGGCTTTTATTCCATATGCCAATGTTTGTTACAAAATTGCTTGCTGTTTTGACTCTATAATTGTTTCTTACAGCTAGTTTCAAAATAATGAAATGTGATTTCTTAAAATATTTGCCAGCTTTCTCGTGCAAAAAAAAAAAATGACAGATTGAACTATTTCCGACTAACCTTATAAGATGTCGTGCTTTGTAATCGGTCTGTAACTGAGCAACATGCAAACATTTACTCATTAGTAAAGCAGACCCTGGGCAATATGATATTCTTATGCTTAACTCATTGTCTGAGATTTATTTAGAGTAGGAAAATAGTTTTATTTTTGTCTTTTCATAGCTATAATACAAATGTTCCTCCAAGTTAAACTGGGTCTGGAAGGTGTTACGGGCTGTTTTGATTCTTCTGTCCCATCATACATCTCAGCGACATTGATTTTATTTTTATTGTTGATCTTAAGGTATTAGATGTGTGGCACCCAAGAATACATCACAAGAAAGCAGTGTCACGTGAGTCAATAGAGTTGTGTTAAGCAGTACATCACTCAGCAGGTTTTAATGGCTCAGAAACGACCCCCGCGAATGGGAATAAGGTCTGCAAAGCCATTGAGAAGAGGGGCTTATAGAAGCCAAGCAGGGGGACGTTGGCACTCCTTCATTTTCCTTGGGTGAATTACCAAAGGATGACCTCAATAGACCTTTTGACGTGGACCAAATAAGTTGCGGTGAGAAGACAGGTCACTTCCCATAGTGTGATTTTTTTTACCGTGTTAAGTTGGGCTGTGGGCTACATCTTGATCATTAAATGTATTTCAAGTGTTCCCTTGGTGTACTTAGTGTCATATGCACCACATATTTATTTGGGTCTTTGATGTCCAACGGAAGGAAATGTTACCCCAGTCATTCACGAAAGAAAAAATACAGACCCAGTTCAGTGTTTACATTTTATTTTTCATTGAGAAAAAAGGAAGCCCTTCAGATGAATATTTCAGTGAATGTGAAATCAGCTGGGTTTATTTTAAAGTAGTCCTCTATTTTTGTAGTAATTTGTGCTGTTCATTTCATAATGTTAGTTTTGGAACTTTTCTTTGTGAGAGCAGAGTGCCCTGCTAGATTAACCATCTGTGCAGTATAAACACCAAATTTTTCAATGCTAAGAAAAGAACTTTGTGGCAAGCACCAACAATATCTCACATAGGTCACACCGCACGTATCGGAGCTGTTTTGTACCATGGGTGTCAGACATGTCTTAGCTGTCTGTGCTCTAAGAAGATGCTGCTTTGTATGGCCTGTTTTGAAGGTCATTGACGTATTTGGTGTCATATGCAACACATCAACTGGCTTCTTCTGATAAAAGTAACAAAATATCAAAGGAGATGTGGACACCTGGGATCAAATTGTGTTGTCTTAGATCTACTTGTTGGTCTTCTTTGACAATTATGTTACTTGGTAGTGTGGAAGATTAGGAGACTTATCTGAAGTGTCCCATTTAAACCTGGGCTGCTTTAGGTTGGTGTATATCCAGAGCTACTCCAGGAAAATATCTAAACTCTAAATCACAGCTAGAATTGTAAATCACTTCGGGTAAAAACATCAACTAACAATGGATGTGTTTAGAATAGAATAAAATACCTTTAATGTCATTGCACTAGTAAAACTGTCACAGGGTTCTGATTGACAGTGGTAGTGCAGCCATCTTCGTTATTAGACAGAAATGCAGAGCAGACTGGCTGGTAAGTAAGTTGACAACAGGGGTTTCAGAAGCATTTTAAATGTGGGGGGGACACATTGGTATAAAACTAATATTTTATATTAAATGTGGGGGGGGGTCCAAATGAATGATTATGAAAGAATGAGATTTAATGCCGGCGACGGCAATAGTTGACAGGTTAGTAGGAAAGTATTGGTTTCGCTACAGTGACAGCTACTCAAAGTTGTTGACCGTTCATTTGTCACACCTGACCATTAGCCAAAATACTGATAAATATCAAGACACACAGTACAAAACTGTCTCATTGACAAATATTGCAGTAATTAAACAAGTGTAGGGCATACAGTATCATGCAGTGATACACCCCATGTCCGGAGTTTTGGTCATTAAAAACAAAAACAAAAAGAGACCAACAACAACAGCAGGGGCAGGAACTGTGTGGTATTCTCATGGAACCTGATACAGGCGTTCTGCCTATGAAATCTTTTAATTTCCGCCCTTCTTATTCTCAGTCAGGAAACTTTGAAATAAGACATCGCTGACGTGAGTTATTTTGTGGAAAAGAGGAAAGCACTAGACGTTTCCTAAGCCAAGTTTAGAAGGTTGCTTTTGTATGTAACCTTGTACAGCTATAATACTGGCTATTATCTTTCATTTTATTTCCAAATTGCATTGTAAAAGGCATCTCCAGGTGCGCAGCGGTTAGCGCTGTGGTCCCTGCCTTCTAGTGTATGTGTGTGTTTTGTGTCTGTTTGTACTCCTTATTTTGAGCAGTTTTATCCTAAAAGACTAATTGACTCAAAAATGGATGGATGGATAGATGGAATACATTGTAAAAAATGTGATCTATATCTGTGAATTATCTATATCTTACACTTGTAGCATAGACCAGAGCATAGACCAGTTGTAATCTGTTACAGGTATATTTCCTCAAAAAAATGAATTCATGTTCCCATTATTTCATCATTTGAGATGCTTTGGTAACAGAAAAGTTATGGATTTTACTTTTTTTTTGCAACACATATGTGTTTATTCAATGCATCACAGCACTGCCAGTATTGCATAGTATTGATTTATAAACAGGAGTATATAGATATTATATATAGAAATTAAATGAGAGGGATCAATACAGAGCAAAAGGAAACCTCCTGAAAATAGTTTGGATCTGCCTGCCTGGCTTCCTCAAGTCAAGCAGCTCGGTCCTAGCACTACGCCAGCTTTCCTACACCTGTGTTATGCAAGTAATGATGAAGAGGCTCTGGATATGCATGGAAAACAGGAGAGAATATCAACAGGTTATTTCTGTCCTTAAGTAAATTAACATGGGTATAATGTTCTAATGCCTGAAAATTTACTATATCTGGCAACTCTTTTGTCCCAGACAACATAATTTTTCCTGTGATAGATATTGCAAATTTATTTTTACTCACAAAACAAAACTGCTAGCCAATAAGCTCAGCTCCTGTTGTCCATATCCCTTATTGCTTTAACAGCGATTCAAGAGAATTACATTTGCAATCCATGTAAGGAGTGGTGTGTTAAACCATCCACCAGTGTATGAAATGCCAGGAAATATAAATGAATTTGTTTTCTATAGCCAGTATGTGCATTCCTGGGATCCAAATGGACATCTGCTATGTTTGCCCCCTCTCTCCCCAGAAAATAATACTTCATTCAAATGCTAAGTTTCATCTTTGATTTCATAGTGGGTTTACATTATTCACACCAATGAGATCCTGTCATTCTGCCCCTTTTGATTGTTCTGGTATTGCAAACACCCAAGCAGTAAGTGTAATATACACTTCCTATTTGACAGGGTGGTTCCCTCTCTTGCGCCACACATTTACCTGCTTCCTTACTGTTCCCGGCAATAATGTTATGTATCCTAGAATACGTGATCTCCCGAATGATCGCCCTGCTGATGATTATTTGTGGCTTTCAATGAGTGATGATTAAGCTCAACTGTGGAGCTCAGATCTACTCACTGACTTGATCCTCTATGTTATCAACCACCCTCTCTCAGTGGATTAAACAAGAGTATGAATGGATTCAGCACAGGGGAGCAGATGGCTTACAAAGGAAGAAAAACTCCAATAAATGAATAGGGTGAGCTTGCCTGGAAATTGCATGTTCAGTAATTTAACATGTAGTATATGGAAAACTGAATGTATTCCTGTTTATTGTGTAGCATCATTATTTTAAGAGCAGATACTCTTATTTCAACCATTTCCCAGATCATAAGCATGGACAACAAAGAGTTTACTGCAGTGTTACATAGCTATGCTTTAAGGCCAGTTTATAACCATCCATCCATTTTCCAAACCACTTATCCTACTGGGTCGCGGGAGTCCGGAGCCTATCCCAGAAGCAATGGGCACGAGGCAGGGAATAACCCAGGGGCCAGCCCATCACAGGGCATCCAGTTTATAACCATGAGGATAATTTGTTTGAGACAAAAATTTGTTTTAATGTTTTACATTCATGTAGTCAAGTTGTTTGATGTCATGCACTAAAATATTTACCTGTCATCTTGACTTTCTGACTGTGAAGCTCTTTGCCTGCAAAATATAAAGAACTTTTTATGAACCTTAAAATGGCAATGTCACATTGTTACAGGCTACATTTTGTACTAAGGAACAAGTCCACCATCAACTAAACGACCTGTCTGGACAGAGGTGCAATCGTCCATGAAGAATTCTTTCTCAAATGGCTTCCAGGGCGATTTTTGGCTTGTTATGCTTCAGATGTGCAAAGCAAAGGCTGTCAGTGAGATAGTGATTTTCACAGGGCAGTATTTAAGTTGTTTCTTTCTGTTAGGTCCCTTGAAGATCAATTGACATGATGTAGTCAAATATCTCCTGAAACAGGGCCATAGCTCATATCAAAAGTATCGCCTAACATGAATTATGGATTAACTCCCAAATTTCATATTATTAACCAAGCTAGGTCCTGCTTTAAGCTTTAAACAGAAAACTGGCCCTTCATTTACCAAAAAATTAACCCTCCCCGGGGAGTCAACTTTGCAACTGTGCAGCTTTGCAAATCATCACTAATTTTCTGTACCCTGCAAGGTGGATTAGTGTGTAGCACTGTAGCATTATTCCTACATATATGGGTACAGTTTGTGGTGATTCCTGCTGATTGTGGTGATTCCTCCAGAACACGGGCCAGTCAGATTGGCATTTCTACATTGGCCGTAAGTGTATGTGCCCAGAGATGGATGGGAATCCCTTTCAGAGTGATCCCAGGGTTTGTGCTGTGTGTTTCCTAGCATAGGCTCCAGGCTCACCCTGACCCTGTGCTGGATAGCAGGATGGATGTATAGTATAGTATAGTATAGTATAGTATAGTATAGTATAGTATAAAGCATTGCACACCATGCAGCACAAATTAGGAGCAAAGCTGAATATATTATTTGGCTGAAACAATAAATAGAATTAGGATCATAGCCAAAACACATCACAGGTTAGTTCAATGTGTTTGTAAAAAATAGTGGAATATCAAAACTTGAGATAGGAGTGAAATGCCGGTTGGTTTTTAATATACTGTACATTTGTCATATACCATGCAATTTATGTACAATGAGCTAAATTTGATAATATTTTAAATATAGACATATATATCATAGCACAATTAAGTTATTAGAACAGAAAATAATGGTGTATATATTCCACAACACTTATATATCCCTCTCCTGTATGGCCATCCCCACTTGGGACTCATCTCTCCTGGGAGGTGTGACTCTCTCTGTATTAGGGGTTAATCCCCACTAGGAGGTGTAGCCCTCCCCTAAATGACTACCCCTCACTGGGATCTGTTCCCTCCTATCTGGCCATCCGTATTGGGAAACACCCTGCATGGAACAGTTCACAGCCATACTTTCTGTAATATCTCCATGTTATTTTTCAAATAGTTACATACTATTTGAACAAAAACTAATTTCTAAATATCTATTGTAGTTCTTTAATTGTACTTCTTTATGAATTATTTGGTTAATTATTGAATGATTAACTAATAGACTAGAAAAACATCAGTGGAGTGATATATCCAGGGGTGAACAGTAATGAAGTACATTTTTTTGACATGACTATAGAATCGTATCTGTTTTTAATGCAGAGTCGCCTGATAACCTGAAGATCATAGCCTGGTCCCTTTCGTACAGAGATTTCTCTGGATTCTCTTAATCTTTTAATGATATGTACCGTAGATGATGAAATTCCCATATTATTTGCGATATTACACTGAGGAGCATTTTTCTTCAATTGCTGCCACTTTCACAGAGTGGTGAACCTCTCCCCATCTTCACTGCACAGAGTGGTGAACCTCTCCCCATCTTCACTGCACAGAGCGGTGAACCTCTCCCCATCTTCACTGCACAGAGCGGCGAACCTCTCCCCATCTTCACTGCACAGAGCGGTGAACCTCTCCCCATCTTCACTGCACAGAGCGGTGAACCTCTCCCCATCTTCACTGCACAGAGCGGTGAACCTCTCCCCATCTTCACTGCACAGAGCGGTGAACCTCTCCACATCTTCACTGCACAGAGCGGTGAACCTCTCCCCATCTTCACTGCACAGAGCGGTGAACCTCTCCCCATCTTCACTCCACACAGACTCTGCTTCTCTGGGAGGCTCTTTTTATACCCAATCATCTTACTGACCTGTTGCTAATTAACCTAATTACTTATGAGAAATTCAACCAGTTGTTTTATTTTAGCATTACACAACCTTTCCAGTTTTTTTAAACCTTTTGCTGGCATCAAATTCAAACTGAGCATATATTTGTAATAAATGATAAAATTTCTCAGTTTTTACATTTGGTATGTTGTCTTTGTTCTGTTTTCAATTAAATATGGGTGTATGTGGTCTTTATATCATTGCATTCTCTTTTTATTTACTTTTTCATTTACATTTTACACAGCATCCCAACGTTTTAGTATGTCTAATTGGACAGATCTGGCAGATCTTAATTTTTATTGTTATTTACTCTTGCTTTTCTTTGTTTGTTCAGCACTTTGTTCTACACTCAGGTGTTGTTTAAAAGTGCTTTGTAAATAAAATCTAATAGAATTAAATTACCCTACAGGTACTGGGGGTTGGGCTGGGTAACACTGACGATCTTGTCTGCAGAGCTGACAATGCATTATAGTCTGTTTAGTGCTTTAGTTGAACCTGGCTGCCACAGATGAGCTCAGAACAGACTCGATGATTGCTCTGTAGAAATGGATCAGTAGCTCCTATAGCAGGTCCTAAGACAGTGGATCGCAGAAATGAAAAAGTTTCCTTGGCAGACAAACTGCTACTGTGTATGAAGGGAGGGTGTAGTATTGGCGGCTCCTCTTGAAATCCACTGTTATCTCCGCAGTTCTGAGTGTGTTCAGCTCCACACCAGAGGGCCAGCTGTTCACCCTCCCATCTGTGGGCAGACATTCATGAGTTGGCCGTGAACAATTAAACGGGAATATTTTTGGAACTTGCTGAAAGATCGCAGAAAGTCAAACACCACACATAAGCCAAAAACAATACTGAAAATGATTCAGATGACATAAAATCATGTAATATAAAAATATTAGTAATACAAAATATTTGTTAGTGTAAGTGGATGCTATAGCATAAATATTATAAATCTTTTTTTTGGGTTCCCCGCACATCTTTGTTTCAGCAGCCAGCCTCATTCATGTGTTAGCTGTCTTTGTGACTAGGAAATTTCACATTTTTTGCAGTAACTTTAAAGCTTTTCAGGGCCGGTAATTTTGTATTTGTAATAATTAGTCCAAAACGTAGTGCTCTGAGTGCGTTCAGTAGTAAATTTGTGTACACAGTGGAATAATTTATATGGTTTGTATATTATGTGAAAATTTCTTCCTATGAAATGGCAAAAGCAAATTTAACTTGCAAAATGTATAGTACTGTTTGTTTAGAAATTGGTAATAAAGACACTTTTTATATTGATCGGTCTAACATACTACCAGCATTATTTGAGAATTTACATAACTCACATGGATGTAAAGGGGTTACCGCATTTCTGAATGGTGAGCGTGTGACTAAAGTGATCTGACACTTAGTTGCATCGGTTCAGTTTTTTTTTTTGTATGGAAAATACAAATCTAAAATGACATGGATTTATTACAAAAGGGAACTTCACCAACAAAAAATAATTTGGAAGTTGGAAAGAAATAACTTGCTTGTGCTGACCATTCCCATGTAGGACTAATATTTTATATAATTAGCACACTACTGTTAGTTCCCATACACCTTGAGCTGGGTATCTCTACTGATTTTCTGAATTGATTCAGTTCAGATTCACATGGTCTCGAATCAGTTTAATTGCAGATTCCATTCTATTTGAGTCAATATCAATTGTGACACCCAATACTTAGTAATCTGTATAAATTCTTTGTGTACTAATGTTTATTAAATTCAATTAGCGGAATATGCTACATGCTACTGTTTTGGTATATCATGGAAGTGATATGCACTGAAATGGCGGTGAAAAAAGGGATAACTTTTAGCAGTCAAACATCTTTTAAGATGTTGGTCTTTGGTCATTAAAATATTCCTCTCATTAATATTTTAGACATACTACTAATCTACTTATCAAATTGTGGACATACGTAAATGTCTGTATCGTACCGAAAAGCCGGCGACCAGACAAGCCTGTTAACCGAAGTCCTGTAATTACATTGCATCTGTGAGCACTGGTTTGTGTTTGATTGCACAACTTGCGGCAACACCGGCAACTTATCTGACACATGCTGTTGGTAGATAATAACAAGTTCTGTTTAACTATAGTTTATTTTGTAAACTGTAAATACTGTTTTGTAAATCGCTTTTGTTTTATAGATTATTAAGTGCAAATATTTTTTTTAAATTGTGATGTTATATTGTGCAGCGCTACCTTCCGTTGTCATGCCCCAATCGTTCTGATCTTCTTGTGTGCCACGGCACCTCATCTACCCCATGTGCACTCTTCGTGTTATCAGCTGTTTCTAGTTGTGTTAATTGTTGTTGTGTATATAAGTGAATTTCTGTGAATGTTTCCCCAGTCCGGTCATTGACGTCTGTTAGCTATCCATGCCTGTTGTTCTGTGTTCCCAAGCGAGTTTCCTGCAAATAAATCTCTCGTTCCCCCAAATCTCTGGAGTCCTGTGTCTGCTTCCCCGCGCGTCAAGACATCAGTGAAGCGATTCCCAATGTGTTGTTGTATCTGTTTTTGTCGGGTAGATCTAATAATGCGAGGCTGGCCACATGAGACTAACTGGGTTGAGGCTTCACACATACATCGGAAAAGGCCATAAACTGTAAAAGGTATATATATAAAAAAATATTCTTTAGTTTTTATGAATCAATATTGGATGATGCAAATGAAGATTGATTTGAATCAGGAGACATACAGCCTAGGGTTGGTTACTTGATGTGTTTCCTTGCCACTGTCGCCTCTGGCTTTCTCACTGGGGGCATTGGGTGGGGATGCTGTGAAGCGCTTTGACACGATGTAATGTTGTGAAAAATAATAAATAAATAAAAATGAAACTAAGTCATGAAGGTATGAAAAAACTGATTTTGCGCAAGCCTAGTGTAGTCCCGTGCTGACTGCATCACCACTGAATACTCGGCAGGGACACTGCAGCGGGTGCAGTACAGGAATAGCGATGTCTTTTGACCAGTCTATCCAAATTCTTCATGACCATAGATGTCAGAGCCACAGGCCAGTAGTCATTTAACCCATTTAAACAGAATATTTTGGGACTAGGAATATTGGTGGAATGGTTGAAGCAGGAGCCAGTTTATCAGCACGGGTTTTCAGCTGGAGGATGAGGCACAGTGTAGGCCTGATGCTTTCCTGGTCTTTTGTGCCATTGCCAGTCCAATTCACAGATCTCCAGTGCAAGTAAAGAGGCAGGCAGGGTGAGTGAATGAGCAGGTGTTGGTTGTGTATTGGATGCACTGGAGCGAGTGGATGGCGTGAGCATCGAGGTATCGAATATGCAGAAAAACAGGTCATGGTTCTCTGCAGTGTGAGGAGATGGTTTCCGGAAGTTTCAAGTTTTATTTCTCACAAACACGCTAGTACTGCTGTGCAGTGAAACGCCTTTGCGCCTGCTGCCTGGACCGTGCTTAACGAAATATGCAATTCAGAGAGAAAAAGCAAAACATTTTAACAAGACAAGAAAAAAATGAGAACCTATGACAGTGGGTCAAGAGAAGTGCGATAAGTGCCTTGGTAGCTATGGGAGCACTTGTTCAGGGTATGAGCGTCATGAGGGCAGAAGCTGTTCCTCTCTCTCTCTATCTTGGCCTTCAGGCTGTGGTAGTGGCTGTTCTTGCAGGTAGGCAGGGTCTTTTATTATTTTCACTGCTCTGTCCCAGCACTGCTTCCTGGGGGCGGCCTGCAGGCTCGGGAAGCTCCACCCATCTGCGTAGGGCTGTGCTGTACTGCTTGATGCGGCACTCAAACCATGTGGTGATGCTCCCCGTCAGGATGCTCTCCCAGGGGCAGGTGTAGAATACCATCAAGCTAATGTGTTTCAATGATAAGCTAATTGAAGCAGATGTGATCCTTGACTAGTATCTCAAAGCCCTTCATAAATGGTGAATGCAACCATTTGAACATGCTGAGGGTTAGGGGGCTGCTCCTGGGGACAGGGTTAGTGGGGGTGGGGTGATCCACTCAGGGACCCTATAAAACATGGAACATAATCGTATTGGTCGGAGTTGGAAGCCCAGTATGATTATATTAGAATTAAGCGTCATTGTTGACACACCACAGCACACAACAAAGAAAAGTGTCCCTTTCATTTAACCCATACGTCACAATGGGAGCAGTTCTTGGGGACAGTACCATGCTCAGGGTCCCTCAGGGGGGCCTTGCTGGTTGGGGATTCGAACCTGCAATCTTTCAATTACAAAAGAACTTCTCTAACCATTAAGCCACCACTGCCTATGAGTTTCACTGGATCCAAAATCTCTAGCGATGCTTCTGCGCCTGGGGACACCATCTGGTCCCGCTGCCTTTCTTGAATGTCCATCTCACCTCATTTCCCAAGAATGTGGTGATCGTCCATCTATCTGATCCGCTAATCTGCTGGATAGCAATATATTATGGTTTGCTTCAAAGCACGCATAAAAAGTGTTCAGTTTGCTCGCTGATGCCGTGGTATTGTCATCTGTAACTGGAGGGCTCACTTTGACATCTGTGATTGTCCAAAGACTGCCTCATGCATGACTCTTGTAGCTGGTGATGTCTTGCAGACCTCTCCACACTGACGCAAAGTTGTTGGCTGAAAACATCATGTTTGTAATATGCTATTTGTCCCACTTCTATGTCGTTTTAGATGAAAGAGTTACACTAAATATGTTAAATGTGTTGTCGATGTAACTTATTTTTCAGCTTATGAGAAGACCTCTTCTTAACATTTCTGATTTCCTGTGTCTGAGTACTTCTAGCCTGCCTGAACAAGGATTCCGAATTTCCTACCTGCAGTAAAATTTTAAAATTTGTATCATTTTGTAATATATGCTTTTTGTATTGCTCAATCAATAACGTAACAATACTTCTGGAGGGAGCAAGGAGCCCAGAGCATTTTAAAAGTATATTTAAGTTACAACTACAAATTGTCAGCACATATCTGATTGCATTAATTAGCCTATTTTAAGTGTTCATCAATAAATAATGCATAATAAGATGTGTTTATCAATTGTTGTTTAATCATTTTTCACCAAAAACACACTGAATAATATAAGACTCTGGAAAAAATTAAGAGACCACAGCAAAGTTTTCAGTTTCACTCATTTCACAGTTTATAGGTTTTTTTTTTCACACTGCAATCTGGCTCTTCCCTGCTTCTTATTGATAAAAAGCTTCTTCTTTGCTTTATGGGTCTTCAGTCCTGCTTCTAGAAGCCTGTTGTTTATTGTCATAGCAGTGCACTTCACACCACTTAATGTTTCGCTATTCTTTCTGAAGGTCACTTGAGGCCATGCTCCGATTAATGGGTTAGTCGACGGTCATCTCTGGCATCTCTGCCTGGCTGGTTTTTGGTTTCTGGTCGTTCCCAGTGTCTCCTGCTTCTCCTTGTTGTTGCTGCTGTCTTTGAAACTTTGAGCCTGGAAGCAGCCTGCCGCGCAGTGTAGCCTTCTGCCAGCAGAACCATGATTAAACCAAGAATTAAAAAATATATGAAGTTTATGAAAAATATGGAGTGGTCTCTTAATTTTTTCCAGAGCTGTCATGACAACCAAGCTCGTAACTCAGTTGGTTATTACATGTTGCCAAAGTGTTTGATCCTTTATAACTTAATAAAGACAAATTTTTTACAAAGACAAAAACAACGCCCAGTTGTAGCCAAGATTTTGAACTTATAACAGTATCGAACTGACACATAAGCATTTTGTTATTATTTTAATAGTTATTATTTTTGCCTCATTGTGCACGTGAGGAAACACCATAAGCATTCTGCACTGTATGAAAAATATGGGGGATGTGTCTTCATCCCTTTCCCATCTCTGAGGCATTCTGGTGGGTGTGGTGGCCATTGCAGACCATAGAGTAAAGTACAGCACTGCTGATGACTATCTTGAGGTGAACACTGGGGCAACAAAACAAAGAGATCCTTGCATCACACTGTCTGCTCATATGCAGAGGCAAATCCCCCTAACTGACAGCACGCTGACGTACTCTGAAGACCGCCCATGGTCATCAGATGGGCGACGGCTCCCATCCTCTCCTTTAATACACCCTGTTGTTACCTGGGCTCCTACAAAAATATTTCCCCCCATCACTCTTGCAGTGTGAAAGTTCCAGCTGTGCTCATCTCAATAGCTTTAGTGTGTTGGTGTTTCTATAGGCTCTGGGGATCTTATACAGCAGGATGTGAACCTTTCAAAGCCCAAGTTTATTAAATGTTATGCTTGACTGTGGTGGCTTTTATTGTTGCAGTGAAACGTGAGTAATGTTTACATTTATGAAAGCACATGCGTTTTCTCTTTCAGCAATTTCGCATCATTGGAGTCTTAGGTAGTTGGCTACCTATCCTGGTTATTCAACACTGTGAATGTAAGAATAATATATCAAGTAAGAACAACTCTGGCAGAACTAATGGAATCCAGACTTTTAATGGGCCTCATCAACTGGTGCTTTCAATCCCAGCTGAACGAAAAATAAGGAAATCGCATCATAAAGGATTCTTATTTGCATATACACAAAATGCCATTTCTTTAATAAATGATACATTAGACCCTCCCCACCACACACATCTCCCCCAGATATTCTCAGGCCCGTTGCGCTTTTTCCCATCAGAGCTGCATTAATGTGGAATAGGTGATCTGATGACATCGCTGATATGCTTGCCAGTATACGCAAAAGCTGTAGGTGTGTCGCAGAGCATACGTTACATGCCACCCACACAAGCCAGTTGCACAAACACAACACCCGTAATCTTATCCACTTTGTTTCTGAGCGTTTCATAAGTGTAAACATAATTTATTTGTTTTTGTTTTTAAATTTAAAGGAATAATTGGGTTTTCTCTATCTCTGACATCCTGTTCCTGTAGCCTGAGAAAACGCTGATTTTCAATTCCATCGGTTTGTAGGCAAAATATTTTTTAAAATCTTGGTACATGATTATTTTTTGCCCTGACCCGGAAACCTTTGAAATATCACTAAGATATAGTTACTGTTGGATTTTTAAAAGATTACATCTTTGAAAATGTTCAATATGCTGACTTTTGTAATGGTCTGTAGATGTGACCCTGCATTTCTGTATAAACAGGTCCTTCTCTGAAGTCATATAGGTTTTTTTTTTCAAGACAAATGCATTATTGAGTATATTTTTCTTAAGGTCAGATGAGAGTCACCAAAAAACCACATCTTTAAATTGTGGTATGAAATCCATACAGACAGAGATGGATTCAAACCTGTTCCAAGTCTTTTCATTGACTTTAACATTTTATCTTGTGATATTTTATAATGATAAAATATCAAACAAGCACCCAGACTGTCACATAGAGAAAACAATAAAACTCCCTATAAAATAAAATGCTCAAACACCCATTAGATTTTAAAGAAGGCAATTTAAGCCTCTGGGAACAGGAAAGGAGATGTTTCAAGACAACAGATGCAGCGAATTCAAACGTGTGGAACCAATGTTCTTGTTACCTCAGATCACCCCAACACAGCACATCTTATAATGGTAATGAATGGCTCAGCAACCAGAAACACAAATATACAATTTGTTGTCCATATTTAATCCTTTGCAGCAAGTTAATGGTTTGGTGTGTGACAAAGGTCCTGACTGGTTTCTATGGACTGGAAAACTTCTATCTTCAAACTGCCTAACCTGCACTGGGTCTGGAGGGCTGGGGATACCCAAGATGGGATGCCAAGTCATCACAGGGTACGTGAGCATATACTGCAATAGACCTTAAGCTAGATAGCTAGCAGTAACAGCCTGGTGCAGTCTGTATTTAATAGCAAATACACCATCCATTCATTTATTTTTATTTACACTCCTTTCCATAATATTGTGTTTTCAGGAATGTGGTTTGTGTACTCTGTATTTTCCCAGGTAACAGGAAGCATTCCCAGAACTTTAGCCATTATGTGAAGGTCATCTCAAGAACATTCTCACTGTACCATTAACAAAACATTATTTCCACATTTTACACTTAAACAAAGGTTCTGTCAATATTAGCATAATAAAATTACTACCTTAAAATCCTCTTAATGCAATTAAAGTTGAATAATATTGTTTTATAATAAAATATTGTTTTATAAAAGTGCTACAGTATATGTGTATACTGTGAACTCCGATATGTAACGCGACAGAGGTATTTGCTGTCCTACCATGCCCTTCATTTGCTTTGAAATTATTAGTTGTAGTTGTAGTAGCGGGCTAACGTTCTGGGAGCATCAGGAGCACTGAACACTCTGAACATTTCCATACCTTAATCGTAATATTCAGTAAATGTTCCTACAGTGAAAAATTGTTTGTTTGCACGTTTACGTGTCTGCATTATATGTACTATCTTTGCATTTTGCTTTGCACTGTATGTTTGTTTCTGCACACTTTATGTACCTCACTGCTGCATGCAAACGAATTTCCTCCAGTGAACAGTAAAGAATGTTGTCTTATATTGATTCCATGTCAGAATTCACAAACTCACATCATGTCTCTTGACAATGGGAAGAAAACATACATAATGGAGACAGAACTCTTCAGCCCTGGGGCTGTGAGATAACCACCATGCCACCCCAAATACTTATTTTAGTAATTCTTCAGAATGACTCATGAGCCAAATTACACAGGAGGCACATTCCCAATCACCCAGTTCTTACATCCCTGGTTTCTTTGGTGTTCAATGCCCTTTCTGAAGTTATATGGCATCACTAAGGAAGCTTAAAAGGTTTGTCGTTCAACTTCTGTATGACGTGTTCCCACAGGCTGACGTAAGTTAGAGAGGGGCAGCGATTAGCAAGCACAATGACTTTTAATTGGTGACCGGTTTTCGATGAAGAATCATGACCCATGCTGATCCGGCAACATAAATCCAGTGTCTCATTTACCGTTCTCACGGAAAATAATGAAAGAAATGGCCACAAGGACATCACTGAACACTATCCACGGTAACAGATGGGATATCTTGTGATCCAGTTCTGGGTTCTCTGTCCATGGATGCCACTCCTATCCTTTTGTGATTTAGTATTTAAATTTGGTGGCCATTTAACCTGTGCAGAAAAAAAAAGAAAAAAAGGGAAAAAAAAGAAAAAAAGGAAAAAAAGAGAAAAAAAAAAAAACCTGTGCAGCACATATTTGTAGAAATACAGCCATAGCATAAGGATTGTATGAACTTTAAGTTCCTTTCAAAAGACATTTGGATGTACTTCACTGTCATTAATAACAACAGGAAGACTAATGAAAGCTCTGGCAAGGACGGACGCTCTGCTCGGTATCCTCCATGCTAAGGGACGGGGGGCAGCATTAATCAGTGCCCCAGTGCTGACGTCAGAGTTGCTGGGAGAGCGGAGCAGCAGCGCCGCAATGTCTCGGACCTGTGACAGGTGTCCTCCGGGGCTCATGTGCCCGCGTTGCTAACGGCTGTATGCCGCTGGTGGCTTTGTCGCCCTCCCCCCGTCTTCATTAATCAGCTGACATTCTCAGACGCATTTGGGGCTCCGAGGCTCCCGACAGCAGTGCCAGTGAAATGAGAAGCTAAGTTATGCGTTTCGCTTCCGTTTATCAAGGCTGTACTGCTCTGTATGATAATTAGCTAATTGTATGACAGGCTGAAGCAGCTGCCAACAGGTTTTGGATTAACCTGGTATGTTTGCGTGGACAGGAGAAAGGGTCAAAGTCAGGGTCACGCACAAATTTCATGTGTCATTGCAAGGATTCTTGTGATTTTACAGTTTTGCTGTGTTTTAATATTACAGCATCTAAGTCCCACACAATTACTGGGGGAAAAAAAAGAACTCAATTGGATTTTAATTGCATTCACCAACACGTTGACCTGTCAGCTATTTCTCTGAATATGACTGCAAAAATATTCAAATATCTCGCTCTTGGGAGTTCTCATCCTTAATACTGGCACAAATACATATAAATGTAAACCTTTTCTCTTTTTTGTCTCAGTTATAACTGTATCTGTAACTACAACTGTAGCCTATGAAGTGTATGAAGAGAATGACTGTAGGTTGTCACAGACTGTGGAGTGTACTTGCATATTTACTTTAGTATAGTAAAACCTTGGATTGCGAGTAACTTCATCTGCGAGTGTTTTGCAAGATGATCAAAAAATTGTAATAAATTCTAACTTTATAAACGAGCGAGGCCTCGCAATACGTGTATTACGTATACGCTTTGTCTGCCTAGCGTCATGTGATCACGGCTCAGCCAATGGTTCTTCTCTCTCTCTCTCTCTCTTGCTGCGGGATTGTGGGTAATCGTTTCCCATGCTCGGTCTCAGTCGGCATGCCTCACTCATATAGTCAAAATTTTGCATAAAAGCACCACCAGAATAAGGATGTAGCAGTGCGAGTGATGAATCTGTTTAATGACAATGCAATGTCCACATTTCCGCAAAATCAAAAAGGAGGCAAAAGCGGCTGTCATTGGATAGGTTCCTTGTTAAAGTTGCACAAAAACAAAAAGATTCCAGTGAGCCAACAGACAGCAGTGATTCTATTAGTTACAGTGAAAGTCGTCCTACAAAATAACCCTCCTTTCCTTCTCACTCTCGTCTCCCTCACATCATCCACGATTCTTTTCAAAGGTAAAGTGCAGGTTAATTTGTTTTATGTATTTTTACTTTATATTTTGTATTAATCATTTTTGTATGAATATTTTTAGGCTGTGGAACGAATCATCTGAGTTTCCATTATTTCTTATGGGAAAATTTGCTTTGATATACGAGTGCTTTACTGTAGATTACCAGCACGTTTCCGGGAACGAATTATGCGAATTATGAATTATGAAACCAAAGAACCACTGTATAGTGTTCTTACTACCCACACAGTGCTCTGAAGCATTGTGAATATGTGCCAAATTCAAATATTGAAATTAAACACTAATACAGAACTTACTGTAGTGTAATGTTAGATTTCATAGTACAGAGGTCCACGATTCTCTGTTTTATTTTGTGAAGTTTGTTGTTTGAATGTTTATGAAGTATTCGATAGGCACTGTGACTCCACTCAGAGTGGCCTTTACTTACTGTGAAATTGTCCATCTGCAGTAGCAATTTTACTGATCCACAAGGCAAAGCAGATTTTATAGGAATATGGACAGCAGCCCCCACTCCTGTACAGGCATTGCTTCGGCCACATCATAGTCCCATTAGGAGATCAGCTGGGCCCCCGTCAGTTTGCTCGCTTTGTCGGGTGGGGTGGCCCAGAAGATGCCTGATAAAGCACGTACCACAGTTTCAAAACATCAAGGTACTTATCCCCTCTGCAGTGTTAGATCGACTATCAGTTGATTGGTATCAGTAAATACAGCGTGTGTTTGTTTTCATGCCAATTAGTATGAAATCATTGTTGAACTGACTCCAGCCACCTTGGTCCGAAAGCCGCGTACCCTGGTTAAGAGACAGATCGCCCCATGGAGCAACTTAGCATCTGGCCAGCTCCCACACATACAAGTGCTCACACAAGTACGTACCGCACAGCCCGAAAGATGCATATCAGGGACAATCTCCAAGTTTAATTCAACAGGTCATTTCAATAATCAGTATGAAATACGTGCAGAAATTGAGCACTCCTACCCATCATATTTGTATCACTTTGGCCTCACACAGATGCTAGTCATTATGGACACATTGTACGCTGATTGCCCCCGGAGCCCCCAAACTACTTTGTGTTCATGAAAAGACCATATTGGATATGGGTGACTTTCACTCAGTCCAAACACATTACACAGCTCCAAGAAGAAAACCCCATTTTTAAACAGATCACAGATAGGTGACTATGGATTTGTTACAAAAATGGATTTTGCTTTTAAATACTTCCTTTACAGCAACTGGGAAAGACAATGGGTCATGACAATGTTAATGCTTATACTCCTATCGTACTAAAAAAACCCCATCATTATGTTGCAAGTACTATGCCATAAAAGAAGAGTTATAAATAACTGGTAAATACTTGATTATCAGATTTTAATTGTAACACAGTATTTACATGCATTTTAATGTTTGTCTTATATAACCTCAGTACTCCTGGCACAACAACATGCTCTGAAAACTGGATGTTCTGTCCAATCCTGTCACTTTAATGTTTCCTACAGTAAGTGGGGCCTTTTAATGTGATAACTGTACATTCACCTTTTACGACCCATAAGATGGAGATGTCCTATGTCATCAATAATTTCACGATTCTCCATTTTATTTCATTTCCTGAGGTAGGTAACATTGGTTTATTGAATGG